>NW_027168052.1:0-72142 GCF_040954835.1 Lepisosteus oculatus | reverse complement strand
GATCTTAGTGTGTGGGCTCTTCTGAGCCTTGCTGCTACATGGGGATTCAGTTGTCTGAAAAAACGCGTTTATTTCGGGCTGAAAAACACGTTTTGAAAAGTGTACTGTTACTGCCCCATAACTTACATGGGGTTGACCAAACTTGCAGAAACATGTTTATTTCTGCTGAAAAACATGTTTTGACACTTTCAGCACACTGGGGTTAAGATCTGAGTGTGTGGGCTCTTCTGAGCCTTGCTGCTACATGGGTATTCAGTTGTCTGAAAAAACGCGTTTATTTCGGGCTGAAAAACACGTTTTGAAAAGTGTACTGTTACTGCCCCATAACTTACATGGGGTTGACCAAACTTGCAGAAACATGTTTATTTCTGCTGAAAAACATGTTTTGACACTTTCAGCACACTGGGGTTAAGATCTGAGTGTGTGGGCTCTTCTGAGCCTTGCTGCTACATGGGGATTCAGTTGTCTGAAAAAACGCGTTTATTTCGGGCTGAAAAACACGTTTTGAAAAGTGTACTGTTACTGCCCCATAACTTACATGAGGTTGACCAAACTTGCAGAAACATGTTTATTTCTGCTGAAAAACATGTTTTGACACTTTCAGCACACTGGGGTTAAGATCTGAGTGTGTGGGCTCTTCTGAGCCTTGCTGCTACATGGGGATTCAGTTGTCTGAAAAAACGCGTTTATTTCGGGCTGAAAAACACGTTTTGCAGAGTGGTAAGATGGTACTGTTACTGCCCCATATCTTACATGGGGTTGACCAAACTTGCAGAAACATGTTTATTTCTGCTGAAAAACATGTTTTGACACTTTCAGCACACTGGGGTTAAGATCTGAGTGTGTGGGCTCTTCTGAGCCTTGCTGCTACATGGGGATTCAGTTGTCTGAAAAAACGCGTTTATTTCGGGCTGAAAAACACGTTTTGAAAAGTGTACTGTTACTGCCCCATAACTTACATGGGGTTGACCAAACTTGCAGAAACATGTTTATTTCTGCTGAAAAACATGTTTTGACACTTTCAGCACACTGGGGTTAAGATCTGAGTGTGTGGGCTCTTCTGAGCCTTGCTGCTACATGGGGATTCAGTTGTCTGAAAAAACGCGTTTATTTCGGGCTGAAAAACACGTTTTGAAAAGTGTACTGTTACTGCCCCATAACTTACATGAGGTTGACCAAACTTGCAGAAACATGTTTATTTCTGCTGAAAAACATGTTTTGACACTTTCAGCACACTGGGGTTAAGATCTGAGTGTGTGGGCTCTTCTGAGCCTTGCTGCTACATGGGGATTCAGTTGTCTGAAAAAACGCGTTTATTTCGGGCTGAAAAACACGTTTTGCAGAGTGTATTGTTACTGCCCCATATCTTACATGGGGTTGACCAAACTTGCAGAAACATGTTTATTTCTGCTGAAAAACATGTTTTGACACTTTCAGCACACTGGGGTTAAGATCTGAGTGTGTGGGCTCTTCTGAGCCTTGTTGCTACATGGGTATTCAGTTGTCTGAAAAAACGCGTTTATTTCGGGCTGAAAAACACGTTTTGAAAAGTGTACTGTTACTGCCCCATAACTTACATGGGGTTGACCAAACTTGCAGAAACATGTTTATTTCTGCTGAAAAACACGTTTTGACCCTTTCTGCACACTGGGGTTAAGATCTGAGTGTGTGGGCTCTTCTGAGCCTTGCTGCTACATGGGGATTCAGTTGTCTGAAAAAACGCGTTTATTTCGGGCTGAAAAACACGTTTTGAAAAGTGTACTGTTACTGCCCCATAACTTACATGGGGTTGACCAAACTTGCAGAAACATGTTTATTTCTGCTGAAAAACATGTTTTGACACTTTCAGCACACTGGGGTTAAGATCTGAGTGTGTGGGCTCTTCTGAGCCTTGCTGCTACATGGGGATTCAGTTGTCTGAAAAAACGCGTTTATTTCGGGCTGAAAAACACGTTTTGAAAAGTGTACTGTTACTGCCCCATAACTTACATGGGGTTGACCAAACTTGCAGAAACATGTTTATTTCTGCTGAAAAACACGTTTTGACCCTTTCTGCACACTGGGGTTAAGATCTTAGTGTGTGGGCTCTTCTGAGCCTTGCTGCTACATGGGGATTCAGTTGTCTGAAAAAACGCGTTTATTTCGGGCTGAAAAACACGTTTTGAAAAGTGTACTGTTACTGCCCCATAACTTACATGGGGTTGACCAAACTTGCAGAAACATGTTTATTTCTGCTGAAAAACATGTTTTGACACTTTCAGCACACTGGGGTTAAGATCTGAGTGTGTGGGCTCTTCTGAGCCTTGCTGCTACATGGGGATTCAGTTGTCTGAAAAAACGCGTTTATTTCGGGCTGAAAAACACGTTTTGAAAAGTGTACTGTTACTGCCCCATAACTTACATGAGGTTGACCAAACTTGCAGAAACATGTTTATTTCTGCTGAAAAACATGTTTTGACACTTTCAGCACACTGGGGTTAAGATCTGAGTGTGTGGGCTCTTCTGAGCCTTGCTGCTACATGGGGATTCAGTTGTCTGAAAAAACGCGTTTATTTCGGGCTGAAAAACACGTTTTGCAGAGTGTATTGTTACTGCCCCATATCTTACATGGGGTTGACCAAACTTGCAGAAACATGTTTATTTCTGCTGAAAAACATGTTTTGACACTTTCAGCACACTGGGGTTAAGATCTGAGTGTGTGGGCTCTTCTGAGCCTTGCTGCTACATGGGGATTCAGTTGTCTGAAAAAACGCGTTTATTTCGGGCTGAAAAACACGTTTTGAAAAGTGTACTGTTACTGCCCCATAACTTACATGGGGTTGACCAAACTTGCAGAAACATGTTTATTTCTGCTGAAAAACATGTTTTGACACTTTCAGCACACTGGGGTTAAGATCTGAGTGTGTGGGCTCTTCTGAGCCTTGCTGCTACATCGGTATTCAGTTGTCTGAAAAAACGCGTTTATTTCGGGCTGAAAAACACGTTTTGAAAAGTGTACTGTTACTGCCCCATAACTTACATGGGGTTGACCAAACTTGCAGAAACATGTTTATTTCTGCTGAAAAACATGTTTTGACACTTTCAGCACACTGGGGTTAAGATCTGAGTGTGTGGGCTCTTCTGAGCCTTGCTGCTACATGGGGATTCAGTTGTCTGAAAAAACGCGTTTATTTCGGGCTGAAAAACACGTTTTGCAGAGTGTACTGTTACTGCCCCATAACTTACATGGGGTTGACCAAACTTGCAGAAACATGTTTATTTCTGCTGAAAAACATGTTTTGACACTTTCAGCACACTGGGGTTAAGATCTGAGTGTGTGGGCTCTTCTGAGCCTTGCTGCTACATGGGGATTCAGTTGTCTGAAAAAACGCGTTTATTTCGGGCTGAAAAACACGTTTTGCAGAGTGTACTGTTACTGCCCCATAACTTACATGGGGTTGACCAAACTTGCAGAAACATGTTTATTTCTGCTGAAAAACATGTTTTGACACTTTCAGCACACTGGGGTTAAGATCTGAGTGTGTGGGCTCTTCTGAGCCTTGCTGCTACATGGGGATTCAGTTGTCTGAAAAAACGCGTTTATTTCGGGCTGAAAAACACGTTTTGAAAAGTGTACTGTTACTGCCCCATAACTTACATGGGGTTGACCAAACTTGCAGAAACATGTTTATTTCTGCTGAAAAACATGTTTTGACACTTTCAGCACACTGGGGTTAAGATCTGAGTGTGTGGGCTCTTCTGAGCCTTGCTGCTACATCGGTATTCAGTTGTCTGAAAAAACGCGTTTATTTCGGGCTGAAAAACACGTTTTGAAAAGTGTACTGTTACTGCCCCATAACTTACATGGGGTTGACCAAACTTGCAGAAACATGTTTATTTCTGCTGAAAAACATGTTTTGACACTTTCAGCACACTGGGGTTAAGATCTGAGTGTGTGGGCTCTTCTGAGCCTTGTTGCTACATGGGGATTCAGTTGTCTGAAAAAACGCGTTTATTTCGGGCTGAAAAACACGTTTTGAAAAGTGTATTGTTACTGCCCCATATCTTACATGGGGTTGACCAAACTTGCAGAAACATGTTTATTTCTGCTGAAAAACATGTTTTGACACTTTCAGCACACTGGGGTTAAGATCTGAGTGTGTGGGCTCTTCTGAGCCTTGCTGCTACATGGGGATTCAGTTGTCTGAAAAAACGCGTTTATTTCGGGCTGAAAAACACGTTTTGAAAAGTGTACTGTTACTGCCCCATAACTTACATGGGGTTGACCAAACTTGCAGAAACATGTTTATTTCTGCTGAAAAACATGTTTTGACACTTTCAGCACACTGGGGTTAAGATCTGAGTGTGTGGGCTCTTCTGAGCCTTGCTGCTACATGGGGATTCAGTTGTCTGAAAAAACGCGTTTATTTCGGGCTGAAAAACACGTTTTGAAAAGTGTACTGTTACTGCCCCATAACTTACATGGGGTTGACCAAACTTGCAGAAACATGTTTATTTCTGCTGAAAAACATGTTTTGACACTTTCAGCACACTGGGGTTAAGATCTGAGTGTGTGGGCTCTTCTGAGCCTTGCTGCTACATGGGGATTCAGTTGTCTGAAAAAACGCGTTTATTTCGGGCTGAAAAACACGTTTTGAAAAGTGTACTGTTACTGCCCCATAACTTACATGGGGTTGACCAAACTTGCAGAAACATGTTTATTTCTGCTGAAAAACACGTTTTGACCCTTTCTGCACACTGGGGTTAAGATCTTAGTGTGTGGGCTCTTCTGAGCCTTGCTGCTACATGGGGATTCAGTTGTCTGAAAAAACGCGTTTATTTCGGGCTGAAAAACACGTTTTGAAAAGTGTACTGTTACTGCCCCATAACTTACATGGGGTTGACCAAACTTGCAGAAACATGTTTATTTCTGCTGAAAAACATGTTTTGACACTTTCAGCACACTGGGGTTAAGATCTGAGTGTGTGGGCTCTTCTGAGCCTTGCTGCTACATGGGTATTCAGTTGTCTGAAAAAACGCGTTTATTTCGGGCTGAAAAACACGTTTTGAAAAGTGTACTGTTACTGCCCCATAACTTACATGGGGTTGACCAAACTTGCAGAAACATGTTTATTTCTGCTGAAAAACATGTTTTGACACTTTCAGCACACTGGGGTTAAGATCTGAGTGTGTGGGCTCTTCTGAGCCTTGCTGCTACATGGGGATTCAGTTGTCTGAAAAAACGCGTTTATTTCGGGCTGAAAAACACGTTTTGAAAAGTGTACTGTTACTGCCCCATAACTTACATGAGGTTGACCAAACTTGCAGAAACATGTTTATTTCTGCTGAAAAACATGTTTTGACACTTTCAGCACACTGGGGTTAAGATCTGAGTGTGTGGGCTCTTCTGAGCCTTGCTGCTACATGGGGATTCAGTTGTCTGAAAAAACGCGTTTATTTCGGGCTGAAAAACACGTTTTGCAGAGTGTATTGTTACTGCCCCATATCTTACATGGGGTTGACCAAACTTGCAGAAACATGTTTATTTCTGCTGAAAAACATGTTTTGACACTTTCAGCACACTGGGGTTAAGATCTGAGTGTGTGGGCTCTTCTGAGCCTTGCTGCTACATGGGGATTCAGTTGTCTGAAAAAACGCGTTTATTTCGGGCTGAAAAACACGTTTTGAAAAGTGTACTGTTACTGCCCCATAACTTACATGGGGTTGACCAAACTTGCAGAAACATGTTTATTTCTGCTGAAAAACATGTTTTGACACTTTCAGCACACTGGGGTTAAGATCTGAGTGTGTGGGCTCTTCTGAGCCTTGCTGCTACATGGGGATTCAGTTGTCTGAAAAAACGCGTTTATTTCGGGCTGAAAAACACGTTTTGAAAAGTGTACTGTTACTGCCCCATAACTTACATGAGGTTGACCAAACTTGCAGAAACATGTTTATTTCTGCTGAAAAACATGTTTTGACACTTTCAGCACACTGGGGTTAAGATCTGAGTGTGTGGGCTCTTCTGAGCCTTGCTGCTACATGGGGATTCAGTTGTCTGAAAAAACGCGTTTATTTCGGGCTGAAAAACACGTTTTGCAGAGTGTATTGTTACTGCCCCATATCTTACATGGGGTTGACCAAACTTGCAGAAACATGTTTATTTCTGCTGAAAAACATGTTTTGACACTTTCAGCACACTGGGGTTAAGATCTGAGTGTGTGGGCTCTTCTGAGCCTTGTTGCTACATGGGTATTCAGTTGTCTGAAAAAACGCGTTTATTTCGGGCTGAAAAACACGTTTTGAAAAGTGTACTGTTACTGCCCCATAACTTACATGGGGTTGACCAAACTTGCAGAAACATGTTTATTTCTGCTGAAAAACACGTTTTGACCCTTTCTGCACACTGGGGTTAAGATCTTAGTGTGTGGGCTCTTCTGAGCCTTGCTGCTACATGGGGATTCAGTTGTCTGAAAAAACGCGTTTATTTCGGGCTGAAAAACACGTTTTGAAAAGTGTACTGTTACTGCCCCATAACTTACATGGGGTTGACCAAACTTGCAGAAACATGTTTATTTCTGCTGAAAAACATGTTTTGACACTTTCAGCACACTGGGGTTAAGATCTGAGTGTGTGGGCTCTTCTGAGCCTTGCTGCTACATGGGTATTCAGTTGTCTGAAAAAACGCGTTTATTTCGGGCTGAAAAACACGTTTTGAAAAGTGTACTGTTACTGCCCCATAACTTACATGGGGTTGACCAAACTTGCAGAAACATGTTTATTTCTGCTGAAAAACATGTTTTGACACTTTCAGCACACTGGGGTTAAGATCTGAGTGTGTGGGCTCTTCTGAGCCTTGCTGCTACATGGGGATTCAGTTGTCTGAAAAAACGCGTTTATTTCGGGCTGAAAAACACGTTTTGAAAAGTGTACTGTTACTGCCCCATAACTTACATGAGGTTGACCAAACTTGCAGAAACATGTTTATTTCTGCTGAAAAACATGTTTTGACACTTTCAGCACACTGGGGTTAAGATCTGAGTGTGTGGGCTCTTCTGAGCCTTGCTGCTACATGGGGATTCAGTTGTCTGAAAAAACGCGTTTATTTCGGGCTGAAAAACACGTTTTGAAAAGTGTACTGTTACTGCCCCATAACTTACATGAGGTTGACCAAACTTGCAGAAACATGTTTATTTCTGCTGAAAAACATGTTTTGACACTTTCAGCACACTGGGGTTAAGATCTGAGTGTGTGGGCTCTTCTGAGCCTTGCTGCTACATGGGGATTCAGTTGTCTGAAAAAACGCGTTTATTTCGGGCTGAAAAACACGTTTTGCAGAGTGTATTGTTACTGCCCCATATCTTACATGGGGTTGACCAAACTTGCAGAAACATGTTTATTTCTGCTGAAAAACATGTTTTGACACTTTCAGCACACTGGGGTTAAGATCTGAGTGTGTGGGCTCTTCTGAGCCTTGCTGCTACATGGGGATTCAGTTGTCTGAAAAAACGCGTTTATTTCGGGCTGAAAAACACGTTTTGAAAAGTGTACTGTTACTGCCCCATAACTTACATGGGGTTGACCAAACTTGCAGAAACATGTTTATTTCTGCTGAAAAACATGTTTTGACACTTTCAGCACACTGGGGTTAAGATCTGAGTGTGTGGGCTCTTCTGAGCCTTGCTGCTACATGGGGATTCAGTTGTCTGAAAAAACGCGT
The DNA here is from genome assembly GCF_040954835.1 of Lepisosteus oculatus. NCBI lineage: Eukaryota > Metazoa > Chordata > Actinopteri > Semionotiformes > Lepisosteidae > Lepisosteus > Lepisosteus oculatus. Next base: position 64,443 of record NW_027168052.1, on the reverse strand, counting down.
TTATTTCGGGCTGAAAAACACGTTTTGAAAAGTGTACTGTTACTGCCCCATAACTTACATGAGGTTGACCAAACTTGCAGAAACATGTTTATTTCTGCTGAAAAACATGTTTTGACACTTTCAGCACACTGGGGTTAAGATCTGAGTGTGTGGGCTCTTCTGAGCCTTGCTGCTACATGGGGATTCAGTTGTCTGAAAAAACGCGTTTATTTCGGGCTGAAAAACACGTTTTGCAGAGTGTATTGTTACTGCCCCATATCTTACATGGGGTTGACCAAACTTGCAGAAACATGTTTATTTCTGCTGAAAAACATGTTTTGACACTTTCAGCACACTGGGGTTAAGATCTGAGTGTGTGGGCTCTTCTGAGCCTTGCTGCTACATGGGGATTCAGTTGTCTGAAAAAACGCGTTTATTTCGGGCTGAAAAACACGTTTTGAAAAGTGTACTGTTACTGCCCCATAACTTACATGGGGTTGACCAAACTTGCAGAAACATGTTTATTTCTGCTGAAAAACATGTTTTGACACTTTCAGCACACTGGGGTTAAGATCTGAGTGTGTGGGCTCTTCTGAGCCTTGCTGCTACATCGGTATTCAGTTGTCTGAAAAAACGCGTTTATTTCGGGCTGAAAAACACGTTTTGAAAAGTGTACTGTTACTGCCCCATAACTTACATGGGGTTGACCAAACTTGCAGAAACATGTTTATTTCTGCTGAAAAACATGTTTTGACACTTTCAGCACACTGGGGTTAAGATCTGAGTGTGTGGGCTCTTCTGAGCCTTGCTGCTACATGGGGATTCAGTTGTCTGAAAAAACGCGTTTATTTCGGGCTGAAAAACACGTTTTGCAGAGTGTACTGTTACTGCCCCATAACTTACATGGGGTTGACCAAACTTGCAGAAACATGTTTATTTCTGCTGAAAAACATGTTTTGACACTTTCAGCACACTGGGGTTAAGATCTGAGTGTGTGGGCTCTTCTGAGCCTTGCTGCTACATGGGGATTCAGTTGTCTGAAAAAACGCGTTTATTTCGGGCTGAAAAACACGTTTTGCAGAGTGTACTGTTACTGCCCCATAACTTACATGGGGTTGACCAAACTTGCAGAAACATGTTTATTTCTGCTGAAAAACATGTTTTGACACTTTCAGCACACTGGGGTTAAGATCTGAGTGTGTGGGCTCTTCTGAGCCTTGCTGCTACATGGGGATTCAGTTGTCTGAAAAAACGCGTTTATTTCGGGCTGAAAAACACGTTTTGAAAAGTGTACTGTTACTGCCCCATAACTTACATGGGGTTGACCAAACTTGCAGAAACATGTTTATTTCTGCTGAAAAACATGTTTTGACACTTTCAGCACACTGGGGTTAAGATCTGAGTGTGTGGGCTCTTCTGAGCCTTGCTGCTACATGGGGATTCAGTTGTCTGAAAAAACGCGTTTATTTCGGGCTGAAAAACACGTTTTGCAGAGTGTACTGTTACTGCCCCATAACTTACATGGGGTTGACCAAACTTGCAGAAACATGTTTATTTCTGCTGAAAAACATGTTTTGACACTTTCAGCACACTGGGGTTAAGATCTGAGTGTGTGGGCTCTTCTGAGCCTTGCTGCTACATGGGTATTCAGTTGTCTGAAAAAACGCGTTTATTTCGGGCTGAAAAACACGTTTTGAAAAGTGTACTGTTACTGCCCCATAACTTACATGGGGTTGACCAAACTTGCAGAAACATGTTTATTTCTGCTGAAAAACATGTTTTGACACTTTCAGCACACTGGGGTTAAGATCTGAGTGTGTGGGCTCTTCTGAGCCTTGCTGCTACATCGGTATTCAGTTGTCTGAAAAAACGCGTTTATTTCGGGCTGAAAAACACGTTTTGAAAAGTGTACTGTTACTGCCCCATAACTTACATGGGGTTGACCAAACTTGCAGAAACATGTTTATTTCTGCTGAAAAACATGTTTTGACACTTTCAGCACACTGGGGTTAAGATCTGAGTGTGTGGGCTCTTCTGAGCCTTGTTGCTACATGGGGATTCAGTTGTCTGAAAAAACGCGTTTATTTCGGGCTGAAAAACACGTTTTGAAAAGTGTATTGTTACTGCCCCATATCTTACATGGGGTTGACCAAACTTGCAGAAACATGTTTATTTCTGCTGAAAAACATGTTTTGACACTTTCAGCACACTGGGGTTAAGATCTGAGTGTGTGGGCTCTTCTGAGCCTTGCTGCTACATGGGGATTCAGTTGTCTGAAAAAACGCGTTTATTTCGGGCTGAAAAACACGTTTTGAAAAGTGTACTGTTACTGCCCCATAACTTACATGGGGTTGACCAAACTTGCAGAAACATGTTTATTTCTGCTGAAAAACATGTTTTGACACTTTCAGCACACTGGGGTTAAGATCTGAGTGTGTGGGCTCTTCTGAGCCTTGCTGCTACATGGGGATTCAGTTGTCTGAAAAAACGCGTTTATTTCGGGCTGAAAAACACGTTTTGAAAAGTGTACTGTTACTGCCCCATAACTTACATGGGGTTGACCAAACTTGCAGAAACATGTTTATTTCTGCTGAAAAACATGTTTTGACACTTTCAGCACACTGGGGTTAAGATCTGAGTGTGTGGGCTCTTCTGAGCCTTGCTGCTACATGGGGATTCAGTTGTCTGAAAAAACGCGTTTATTTCGGGCTGAAAAACACGTTTTGAAAAGTGTACTGTTACTGCCCCATAACTTACATGGGGTTGACCAAACTTGCAGAAACATGTTTATTTCTGCTGAAAAACACGTTTTGACCCTTTCTGCACACTGGGGTTAAGATCTTAGTGTGTGGGCTCTTCTGAGCCTTGCTGCTACATGGGGATTCAGTTGTCTGAAAAAACGCGTTTATTTCGGGCTGAAAAACACGTTTTGAAAAGTGTACTGTTACTGCCCCATAACTTACATGGGGTTGACCAAACTTGCAGAAACATGTTTATTTCTGCTGAAAAACATGTTTTGACACTTTCAGCACACTGGGGTTAAGATCTGAGTGTGTGGGCTCTTCTGAGCCTTGCTGCTACATGGGTATTCAGTTGTCTGAAAAAACGCGTTTATTTCGGGCTGAAAAACACGTTTTGAAAAGTGTACTGTTACTGCCCCATAACTTACATGGGGTTGACCAAACTTGCAGAAACATGTTTATTTCTGCTGAAAAACATGTTTTGACACTTTCAGCACACTGGGGTTAAGATCTGAGTGTGTGGGCTCTTCTGAGCCTTGCTGCTACATGGGGATTCAGTTGTCTGAAAAAACGCGTTTATTTCGGGCTGAAAAACACGTTTTGAAAAGTGTACTGTTACTGCCCCATAACTTACATGAGGTTGACCAAACTTGCAGAAACATGTTTATTTCTGCTGAAAAACATGTTTTGACACTTTCAGCACACTGGGGTTAAGATCTGAGTGTGTGGGCTCTTCTGAGCCTTGCTGCTACATCGGTATTCAGTTGTCTGAAAAAACGCGTTTATTTCGGGCTGAAAAACACGTTTTGAAAAGTGTACTGTTACTGCCCCATAACTTACATGGGGTTGACCAAACTTGCAGAAACATGTTTATTTCTGCTGAAAAACATGTTTTGACACTTTCAGCACACTGGGGTTAAGATCTGAGTGTGTGGGCTCTTCTGAGCCTTGCTGCTACATCGGTATTCAGTTGTCTGAAAAAACGCGTTTATTTCGGGCTGAAAAACACGTTTTGCAGAGTGTACTGTTACTGCCCCATAACTTACATGGGGTTGACCAAACTTGCAGAAACATGTTTATTTCTGCTGAAAAACATGTTTTGACACTTTCAGCACACTGGGGTTAAGATCTGAGTGTGTGGGCTCTTCTGAGCCTTGCTGCTACATGGGGATTCAGTTGTCTGAAAAAACGCGTTTATTTCGGGCTGAAAAACACGTTTTGCAGAGTGTACTGTTACTGCCCCATAACTTACATGGGGTTGACCAAACTTGCAGAAACATGTTTATTTCTGCTGAAAAACATGTTTTGACACTTTCAGCACACTGGGGTTAAGATCTGAGTGTGTGGGCTCTTCTGAGCCTTGCTGCTACATGGGGATTCAGTTGTCTGAAAAAACGCGTTTATTTCGGGCTGAAAAACACGTTTTGAAAAGTGTACTGTTACTGCCCCATAACTTACATGGGGTTGACCAAACTTGCAGAAACATGTTTATTTCTGCTGAAAAACATGTTTTGACACTTTCAGCACACTGGGGTTAAGATCTGAGTGTGTGGGCTCTTCTGAGCCTTGCTGCTACATCGGGTATTCAGTTGTCTGAAAAAACGCGTTTATTTCGGGCTGAAAAACACGTTTTGAAAAGTGTACTGTTACTGCCCCATAACTTACATGGGGTTGACCAAACTTGCAGAAACATGTTTATTTCTGCTGAAAAACATGTTTTGACACTTTCAGCACACTGGGGTTAAGATCTGAGTGTGTGGGCTCTTCTGAGCCTTGTTGCTACATGGGGATTCAGTTGTCTGAAAAAACGCGTTTATTTCGGGCTGAAAAACACGTTTTGAAAAGTGTATTGTTACTGCCCCATATCTTACATGGGGTTGACCAAACTTGCAGAAACATGTTTATTTCTGCTGAAAAACATGTTTTGACACTTTCAGCACACTGGGGTTAAGATCTGAGTGTGTGGGCTCTTCTGAGCCTTGCTGCTACATGGGGATTCAGTTGTCTGAAAAAACGCGTTTATTTCGGGCTGAAAAACACGTTTTGAAAAGTGTACTGTTACTGCCCCATAACTTACATGGGGTTGACCAAACTTGCAGAAACATGTTTATTTCTGCTGAAAAACATGTTTTGACACTTTCAGCACACTGGGGTTAAGATCTGAGTGTGTGGGCTCTTCTGAGCCTTGCTGCTACATGGGGATTCAGTTGTCTGAAAAAACGCGTTTATTTCGGGCTGAAAAACACGTTTTGAAAAGTGTACTGTTACTGCCCCATAACTTACATGGGGTTGACCAAACTTGCAGAAACATGTTTATTTCTGCTGAAAAACATGTTTTGACACTTTCAGCACACTGGGGTTAAGATCTGAGTGTGTGGGCTCTTCTGAGCCTTGCTGCTACATGGGGATTCAGTTGTCTGAAAAAACGCGTTTATTTCGGGCTGAAAAACACGTTTTGAAAAGTGTACTGTTACTGCCCCATAACTTACATGGGGTTGACCAAACTTGCAGAAACATGTTTATTTCTGCTGAAAAACATGTTTTGACACTTTCAGCACACTGGGGTTAAGATCTGAGTGTGTGGGCTCTTCTGAGCCTTGTTGCTACATGGGGATTCAGTTGTCTGAAAAAACGCGTTTATTTCGGGCTGAAAAACACGTTTTGAAAAGTGTATTGTTACTGCCCCATATCTTACATGGGGTTGACCAAACTTGCAGAAACATGTTTATTTCTGCTGAAAAACATGTTTTGACACTTTCAGCACACTGGGGTTAAGATCTGAGTGTGTGGGCTCTTCTGAGCCTTGCTGCTACATGGGGATTCAGTTGTCTGAAAAAACGCGTTTATTTCGGGCTGAAAAACACGTTTTGAAAAGTGTACTGTTACTGCCCCATAACTTACATGGGGTTGACCAAACTTGCAGAAACATGTTTATTTCTGCTGAAAAACATGTTTTGACACTTTCAGCACACTGGGGTTAAGATCTGAGTGTGTGGGCTCTTCTGAGCCTTGCTGCTACATGGGGATTCAGTTGTCTGAAAAAACGCGTTTATTTCGGGCTGAAAAACACGTTTTGAAAAGTGTACTGTTACTGCCCCATAACTTACATGGGGTTGACCAAACTTGCAGAAACATGTTTATTTCTGAAACATGTTTTGACACTTTCAGCACACTGGGGTTAAGATCTGAGTGTGTGGGCTCTTCTGAGCCTTGCTGCTACATGGGGATTCAGTTGTCTGAAAAAACGCGTTTATTTCGGGCTGAAAAACACGTTTTGAAAAGTGTACTGTTACTGCCCCATAACTTACATGGGGTTGACCAAACTTGCAGAAACATGTTTATTTCTGCTGAAAAACACGTTTTGACCCTTTCTGCACACTGGGGTTAAGATCTTAGTGTGTGGGCTCTTCTGAGCCTTGCTGCTACATGGGGATTCAGTTGTCTGAAAAAACGCGTTTATTTCGGGCTGAAAAACACGTTTTGAAAAGTGTACTGTTACTGCCCCATAACTTACATGGGGTTGACCAAACTTGCAGAAACATGTTTATTTCTGCTGAAAAACATGTTTTGACACTTTCAGCACACTGGGGTTAAGATCTGAGTGTGTGGGCTCTTCTGAGCCTTGCTGCTACATGGGTATTCAGTTGTCTGAAAAAAACGCGTTTATTTCGGGCTGAAAAACACGTTTTGAAAAGTGTACTGTTACTGCCCCATAACTTACATGGGGTTGACCAAACTTGCAGAAACATGTTTATTTCTGCTGAAAAACATGTTTTGACACTTTCAGCACACTGGGGTTAAGATCTGAGTGTGTGGGCTCTTCTGAGCCTTGCTGCTACATGGGGATTCAGTTGTCTGAAAAAACGCGTTTATTTCGGGCTGAAAAACACGTTTTGAAAAGTGTACTGTTACTGCCCCATAACTTACATGAGGTTGACCAAACTTGCAGAAACATGTTTATTTCTGCTGAAAAACATGTTTTGACACTTTCAGCACACTGGGGTTAAGATCTGAGTGTGTGGGCTCTTCTGAGCCTTGCTGCTACATGGGGATTCAGTTGTCTGAAAAACGCGTTTATTTCGGGCTGAAAAACACGTTTTGCAGAGTGTATTGTTACTGCCCCATATCTTACATGGGGTTGACCAAACTTGCAGAAACATGTTTATTTCTGCTGAAAAACATGTTTTGACACTTTCAGCACACTGGGGTTAAGATCTGAGTGTGTGGGCTCTTCTGAGCCTTGCTGCTACATGGGGATTCAGTTGTCTGAAAAAACGCGTTTATTCGGGCTGAAAAACACGTTTTGAAAAGTGTACTGTTACTGCCCCATAACTTACATGGGGTTGACCAAACTTGCAGAAACATGTTTATTTCTGCTGAAAAACATGTTTTGACACTTTCAGCACACTGGGGTTAAGATCTGAGTGTGTGGGCTCTTCTGAGCCTTGCTGCTACATGGGGATTCAGTTGTCTGAAAAAACGCGTTTATTTCGGGCTGAAAAACACGTTTTGAAAAGTGTACTGTTACTGCCCCATAACTTACATGAGGTTGACCAAACTTGCAGAAACATGTTTATTTCTGCTGAAAAACATGTTTTGACACTTTCAGCACACTGGGGTTAAGATCTGAGTGTGTGGGCTCTTCTGAGCCTTGCTGCTACATGGGGATTCAGTTGTCTGAAAAAACGCGTTTATTTCGGGCTGAAAAACACGTTTTGCAGAGTGTATTGTTACTGCCCCATATCCTTACATGGGGTTGACCAAACTTGCAGAAACATGTTTATTTCTGCTGAAAAACATGTTTTGACACTTTCAGCACACTGGGGTTAAGATCTGAGTGTGTGGGCTCTTCTGAGCCTTGTTGCTACATGGGTATTCAGTTGTCTGAAAAAACGCGTTTATTTCGGGCTGAAAAACACGTTTTGAAAAGTGTACTGTTACTGCCCCATAACTTACATGGGGTTGACCAAACTTGCAGAAACATGTTTATTTCTGCTGAAAAACACGTTTTGACCCTTTCTGCACACTGGGGTTAAGATCTTAGTGTGTGGGCTCTTCTGAGCCTTGCTGCTACATGGGGATTCAGTTGTCTGAAAAAACGCGTTTATTTCGGGCTGAAAAACACGTTTTGAAAAGTGTACTGTTACTGCCCCATAACTTACATGGGTTGACCAAACTTGCAGAAACATGTTTATTTCTGCTGAAAAACATGTTTTGACACTTTCAGCACACTGGGGTTAAGATCTGAGTGTGTGGGCTCTTCTGAGCCTTGCTGCTACATGGGTATTCAGTTGTCTGAAAAAACGCGTTTATTTCGGGCTGAAAAACACGTTTTGAAAAGTGTACTGTTACTGCCCATAACTTACATGGGGTTGACCAAACTTGCAGAAACATGTTTATTTCTGCTGAAAAAACATGTTTTGACACTTTCAGCACACTGGGGTTAAGATCTGAGTGTGTGGGCTCTTCTGAGCCTTGCTGCTACATGGGGATTCAGTTGTCTGAAAAAACGCGTTTATTTCGGGCTGAAAAACACGTTTTGAAAAGTGTACTGTTACTGCCCCATAACTTACATGAGGTTGACCAAACTTGCAGAAACATGTTTATTTCTGCTGAAAAACATGTTTTGACACTTTCAGCACACTGGGGTTAAGATCTGAGTGTGTGGGCTCTTCTGAGCCTTGCTGCTACATGGGGATTCAGTTGTCTGAAAAAACGCGTTATTTCGGGCTGAAAAACACGTTTTGAAAAGTGTATACTGTTACTGCCCCATAACTTACATGAGGTTGACCAAACTTGCAGAAACATGTTTATTTCTGCTGAAAAACATGTTTTGACACTTTCAGCACACTGGGGTTAAGATCTGAGTGTGTGGGCTCTTCTGAGCCTTGCTGCTACATGGGGATTCAGTTGTCTGAAAAAACGCGTTTATTTCGGGCTGAAAAACACGTTTTGCAGAGTGTATTGTTACTGCCCCATATCTTACATGGGGTTGACCAAACTTGCAGAAACATGTTTATTTCTGCTGAAAAACATGTTTTGACACTTTCAGCACACTGGGGTTAAGATCTGAGTGTGTGGGCTCTTCTGAGCCTTGCTGCTACATGGGGATTCAGTTGTCTGAAAAAACGCGTTTATTTCGGGCTGAAAAACACGTTTTGAAAAGTGTACTGTTACTGCCCCATAACTTACATGGGGTTGACCAAACTTGCAGAAACATGTTTATTTCTGCTGAAAAACATGTTTTGACACTTTCAGCACACTGGGGTTAAGATCTGAGTGTGTGGGCTCTTCTGAGCCTTGCTGCTACATGGGGATTCAGTTGTCTGAAAAAACGCGTTTATTTCGGGCTGAAAAACACGTTTTGAAAAGTGTACTGTTACTGCCCCATAACTTACATGAGGTTGACCAAACTTGCAGAAACATGTTTATTTCTGCTGAAAAACATGTTTTGACACTTTCAGCACACTGGGGTTAAGATCTGAGTGTGTGGGCTCTTCTGAGCCTTGCTGCTACATGGGGATTCAGTTGTCTGAAAAAACGCGTTTATTTCGGGCTGAAAAACACGTTTTGCAGAGTGTATTGTTACTGCCCCATATCTTACATGGGGTTGACCAAACTTGCAGAAACATGTTTATTTCTGCTGAAAAACATGTTTTGACACTTTCAGCACACTGGGGTTAAGATCTGAGTGTGTGGGCTCTTCTGAGCCTTGCTGCTACATGGGGATTCAGTTGTCTGAAAAAACGCGTTTATTTCGGGCTGAAAAACACGTTTTGAAAAGTGTACTGTTACTGCCCCATAACTTACATGGGGTTGACCAAACTTGCAGAAACATGTTTATTTCTGCTGAAAAACATGTTTTGACACTTTCAGCACACTGGGGTTAAGATCTGAGTGTGTGGGCTCTTCTGAGCCTTGCTGCTACATCGGTATTCAGTTGTCTGAAAAAACGCGTTTATTTCGGGCTGAAAAACACGTTTTGAAAAGTGTACTGTTACTGCCCCATAACTTACATGGGGTTGACCAAACTTGCAGAAACATGTTTATTTCTGCTGAAAAACATGTTTTGACACTTTCAGCACACTGGGGTTAAGATCTGAGTGTGTGGGCTCTTCTGAGCCTTGCTGCTACATGGGGATTCAGTTGTCTGAAAAAACGCGTTTATTTCGGGCTGAAAAACACGTTTTGCAGAGTGTACTGTTACTGCCCCATAACTTACATGGGGTTGACCAAACTTGCAGAAACATGTTTATTTCTGCTGAAAAACATGTTTTGACACTTTCAGCACACTGGGGTTAAGATCTGAGTGTGTGGGCTCTTCTGAGCCTTGCTGCTACATGGGGATTCAGTTGTCTGAAAAAACGCGTTTATTTCGGGCTGAAAAACACGTTTTGCAGAGTGTACTGTTACTGCCCCATAACTTACATGGGGTTGACCAAACTTGCAGAAACATGTTTATTTCTGCTGAAAAACATGTTTTGACACTTTCAGCACACTGGGGTTAAGATCTGAGTGTGTGGGCTCTTCTGAGCCTTGCTGCTACATGGGTATTCAGTTGTCTGAAAAAACGCGTTTATTTCGGGCTGAAAAACACGTTTTGAAAAGTGTACTGTTACTGCCCCATAACTTACATGGGGTTGACCAAACTTGCAGAAACATGTTTATTTCTGCTGAAAAACATGTTTTGACACTTTCAGCACACTGGGGTTAAGATCTGAGTGTGTGGGCTCTTCTGAGCCTTGCTGCTACATCGGTATTCAGTTGTCTGAAAAAACGCGTTTATTTCGGGCTGAAAAACACGTTTTGAAAAGTGTACTGTTACTGCCCCATAACTTACATGGGGTTGACCAAACTTGCAGAAACATGTTTATTTCTGCTGAAAAACATGTTTTGACACTTTCAGCACACTGGGGTTAAGATCTGAGTGTGTGGGCTCTTCTGAGCCTTGTTGCTACATGGGGATTCAGTTGTCTGAAAAAACGCGTTTATTTCGGGCTGAAAAACACGTTTTGAAAAGTGTATTGTTACTGCCCCATATCTTACATGGGGTTGACCAAACTTGCAGAAACATGTTTATTTCTGCTGAAAAACATGTTTTGACACTTTCAGCACACTGGGGTTAAGATCTGAGTGTGTGGGCTCTTCTGAGCCTTGCTGCTACATGGGGATTCAGTTGTCTGAAAAAACGCGTTTATTTCGGGCTGAAAAACACGTTTTGAAAAGTGTACTGTTACTGCCCCATAACTTACATGGGGTTGACCAAACTTGCAGAAACATGTTTATTTCTGCTGAAAAACATGTTTTGACACTTTCAGCACACTGGGGTTAAGATCTGAGTGTGTGGGCTCTTCTGAGCCTTGCTGCTACATGGGGATTCAGTTGTCTGAAAAAACGCGTTTATTTCGGGCTGAAAAACACGTTTTGAAAAGTGTACTGTTACTGCCCCATAACTTACATGAGGTTGACCAAACTTGCAGAAACATGTTTATTTCTGCTGAAAAACATGTTTTGACACTTTCAGCACACTGGGGTTAAGATCTGAGTGTGTGGGCTCTTCTGAGCCTTGCTGCTACATGGGGATTCAGTTGTCTGAAAAAACGCGTTTATTTCGGGCTGAAAAACACGTTTTGCAGAGTGTATTGTTACTGCCCCATATCTTACATGGGGTTGACCAAACTTGCAGAAACATGTTTATTTCTGCTGAAAAACATGTTTTGACACTTTCAGCACACTGGGGTTAAGATCTGAGTGTGTGGGCTCTTCTGAGCCTTGCTGCTACATGGGGATTCAGTTGTCTGAAAAAACGCGTTTATTTCGGGCTGAAAAACACGTTTTGAAAAGTGTACTGTTACTGCCCCATAACTTACATGGGGTTGACCAAACTTGCAGAAACATGTTTATTTCTGCTGAAAAACATGTTTTGACACTTTCAGCACACTGGGGTTAAGATCTGAGTGTGTGGGCTCTTCTGAGCCTTGCTGCTACATCGGTATTCAGTTGTCTGAAAAAACGCGTTTATTTCGGGCTGAAAAACACGTTTTGAAAAGTGTACTGTTACTGCCCCATAACTTACATGGGGTTGACCAAACTTGCAGAAACATGTTTATTTCTGCTGAAAAACATGTTTTGACACTTTCAGCACACTGGGGTTAAGATCTGAGTGTGTGGGCTCTTCTGAGCCTTGCTGCTACATGGGGATTCAGTTGTCTGAAAAAACGCGTTTATTTCGGGCTGAAAAACACGTTTTGCAGAGTGTACTGTTACTGCCCCATAACTTACATGGGGTTGACCAAACTTGCAGAAACATGTTTATTTCTGCTGAAAAACATGTTTTGACACTTTCAGCACACTGGGGTTAAGATCTGAGTGTGTGGGCTCTTCTGAGCCTTGCTGCTACATGGGGATTCAGTTGTCTGAAAAAACGCGTTTATTTCGGGCTGAAAAACACGTTTTGCAGAGTGTACTGTTACTGCCCCATAACTTACATGGGGTTGACCAAACTTGCAGAAACATGTTTATTTCTGCTGAAAAACATGTTTTGACACTTTCAGCACACTGGGGTTAAGATCTGAGTGTGTGGGCTCTTCTGAGCCTTGCTGCTACATGGGTATTCAGTTGTCTGAAAAAACGCGTTTATTTCGGGCTGAAAAACACGTTTTGAAAAGTGTACTGTTACTGCCCCATAACTTACATGGGGTTGACCAAACTTGCAGAAACATGTTTATTTCTGCTGAAAAACATGTTTTGACACTTTCAGCACACTGGGGTTAAGATCTGAGTGTGTGGGCTCTTCTGAGCCTTGCTGCTACATCGGTATTCAGTTGTCTGAAAAAACGCGTTTATTTCGGGCTGAAAAACACGTTTTGAAAAGTGTACTGTTACTGCCCCATAACTTACATGGGGTTGACCAAACTTGCAGAAACATGTTTATTTCTGCTGAAAAACATGTTTTGACACTTTCAGCACACTGGGGTTAAGATCTGAGTGTGTGGGCTCTTCTGAGCCTTGTTGCTACATGGGGATTCAGTTGTCTGAAAAAACGCGTTTATTTCGGGCTGAAAAACACGTTTTGAAAAGTGTATTGTTACTGCCCCATATCTTACATGGGGTTGACCAAACTTGCAGAAACATGTTTATTTCTGCTGAAAAACATGTTTTGACACTTTCAGCACACTGGGGTTAAGATCTGAGTGTGTGGGCTCTTCTGAGCCTTGCTGCTACATGGGGATTCAGTTGTCTGAAAAAACGCGTTTATTTCGGGCTGAAAAACACGTTTTGAAAAGTGTACTGTTACTGCCCCATAACTTACATGGGGTTGACCAAACTTGCAGAAACATGTTTATTTCTGCTGAAAAACATGTTTTGACACTTTCAGCACACTGGGGTTAAGATCTGAGTGTGTGGGCTCTTCTGAGCCTTGCTGCTACATGGGGATTCAGTTGTCTGAAAAAACGCGTTTATTTCGGGCTGAAAAACACGTTTTGAAAAGTGTACTGTTACTGCCCCATAACTTACATGGGGTTGACCAAACTTGCAGAAACATGTTTATTTCTGCTGAAAAACATGTTTTGACACTTTCAGCACACTGGGGTTAAGATCTGAGTGTGTGGGCTCTTCTGAGCCTTGCTGCTACATGGGGATTCAGTTGTCTGAAAAAACGCGTTTATTTCGGGCTGAAAAACACGTTTTGAAAAGTGTACTGTTACTGCCCCATAACTTACATGGGGTTGACCAAACTTGCAGAAACATGTTTATTTCTGCTGAAAAACACGTTTTGACCCTTTCTGCACACTGGGGTTAAGATCTTAGTGTGTGGGCTCTTCTGAGCCTTGCTGCTACATGGGGATTCAGTTGTCTGAAAAAACGCGTTTATTTCGGGCTGAAAAACACGTTTTGAAAAGTGTACTGTTACTGCCCCATAACTTACATGGGGTTGACCAAACTTGCAGAAACATGTTTATTTCTGCTGAAAAACATGTTTTGACACTTTCAGCACACTGGGGTTAAGATCTGAGTGTGTGGGCTCTTCTGAGCCTTGCTGCTACATGGGTATTCAGTTGTCTGAAAAAACGCGTTTATTTCGGGCTGAAAAACACGTTTTGAAAAGTGTACTGTTACTGCCCCATAACTTACATGGGGTTGACCAAACTTGCAGAAACATGTTTATTTCTGCTGAAAAACATGTTTTGACACTTTCAGCACACTGGGGTTAAGATCTGAGTGTGTGGGCTCTTCTGAGCCTTGCTGCTACATGGGGATTCAGTTGTCTGAAAAAACGCGTTTATTTCGGGCTGAAAAACACGTTTTGAAAAGTGTACTGTTACTGCCCCATAACTTACATGAGGTTGACCAAACTTGCAGAAACATGTTTATTTCTGCTGAAAAACATGTTTTGACACTTTCAGCACACTGGGGTTAAGATCTGAGTGTGTGGGCTCTTCTGAGCCTTGCTGCTACATCGGTATTCAGTTGTCTGAAAAAACGCGTTTATTTCGGGCTGAAAAACACGTTTTGAAAAGTGTACTGTTACTGCCCCATAACTTACATGGGGTTGACCAAACTTGCAGAAACATGTTTATTTCTGCTGAAAAACATGTTTTGACACTTTCAGCACACTGGGGTTAAGATCTGAGTGTGTGGGCTCTTCTGAGCCTTGCTGCTACATGGGGATTCAGTTGTCTGAAAAAACGCGTTTATTTCGGGCTGAAAAACACGTTTTGCAGAGTGTACTGTTACTGCCCCATAACTTACATGGGGTTGACCAAACTTGCAGAAACATGTTTATTTCTGCTGAAAAACATGTTTTGACACTTTCAGCACACTGGGGTTAAGATCTGAGTGTGTGGGCTCTTCTGAGCCTTGCTGCTACATGGGGATTCAGTTGTCTGAAAAAACGCGTTTATTTCGGGCTGAAAAACACGTTTTGCAGAGTGTACTGTTACTGCCCCATAACTTACATGGGGTTGACCAAACTTGCAGAAACATGTTTATTTCTGCTGAAAAACATGTTTTGACACTTTCAGCACACTGGGGTTAAGATCTGAGTGTGTGGGCTCTTCTGAGCCTTGCTGCTACATGGGGATTCAGTTGTCTGAAAAAACGCGTTTATTTCGGGCTGAAAAACACGTTTTGAAAAGTGTACTGTTACTGCCCCATAACTTACATGGGGTTGACCAAACTTGCAGAAACATGTTTATTTCTGCTGAAAAACATGTTTTGACACTTTCAGCACACTGGGGTTAAGATCTGAGTGTGTGGGCTCTTCTGAGCCTTGCTGCTACATCGGTATTCAGTTGTCTGAAAAAACGCGTTTATTTCGGGCTGAAAAACACGTTTTGAAAAGTGTACTGTTACTGCCCCATAACTTACATGGGGTTGACCAAACTTGCAGAAACATGTTTATTTCTGCTGAAAAACATGTTTTGACACTTTCAGCACACTGGGGTTAAGATCTGAGTGTGTGGGCTCTTCTGAGCCTTGTTGCTACATGGGGATTCAGTTGTCTGAAAAAACGCGTTTATTTCGGGCTGAAAAACACGTTTTGAAAAGTGTATTGTTACTGCCCCATATCTTACATGGGGTTGACCAAACTTGCAGAAACATGTTTATTTCTGCTGAAAAACATGTTTTGACACTTTCAGCACACTGGGGTTAAGATCTGAGTGTGTGGGCTCTTCTGAGCCTTGCTGCTACATGGGGATTCAGTTGTCTGAAAAAACGCGTTTATTTCGGGCTGAAAAACACGTTTTGAAAAGTGTACTGTTACTGCCCCATAACTTACATGGGGTTGACCAAACTTGCAGAAACATGTTTATTTCTGCTGAAAAACATGTTTTGACACTTTCAGCACACTGGGGTTAAGATCTGAGTGTGTGGGCTCTTCTGAGCCTTGCTGCTACATGGGGATTCAGTTGTCTGAAAAAACGCGTTTATTTCGGGCTGAAAAACACGTTTTGAAAAGTGTACTGTTACTGCCCCATAACTTACATGGGGTTGACCAAACTTGCAGAAACATGTTTATTTCTGCTGAAAAACATGTTTTGACACTTTCAGCACACTGGGGTTAAGATCTGAGTGTGTGGGCTCTTCTGAGCCTTGCTGCTACATGGGGATTCAGTTGTCTGAAAAAACGCGTTTATTTCGGGCTGAAAAACACGTTTTGAAAAGTGTACTGTTACTGCCCCATAACTTACATGGGGTTGACCAAACTTGCAGAAACATGTTTATTTCTGCTGAAAAACACGTTTTGACCCTTTCTGCACACTGGGGTTAAGATCTTAGTGTGTGGGCTCTTCTGAGCCTTGCTGCTACATGGGGATTCAGTTGTCTGAAAAAACGCGTTTATTTCGGGCTGAAAAACACGTTTTGAAAAGTGTACTGTTACTGCCCCATAACTTACATGGGGTTGACCAAACTTGCAGAAACATGTTTATTTCTGCTGAAAAACATGTTTTGACACTTTCAGCACACTGAGGTTAAGATCTGAGTGTGTGGGCTCTTCTGAGCCTTGCTGCTACATGGGTATTCAGTTGTCTGAAAAAACGCGTTTATTTCGGGCTGAAAAACACGTTTTGAAAAGTGTACTGTTACTGCCCCATAACTTACATGGGGTTGACCAAACTTGCAGAAACATGTTTATTTCTGCTGAAAAACATGTTTTGACACTTTCAGCACACTGGGGTTAAGATCTGAGTGTGTGGGCTCTTCTGAGCCTTGCTGCTACATGGGGATTCAGTTGTCTGAAAAAACGCGTTTATTTCGGGCTGAAAAACACGTTTTGAAAAGTGTACTGTTACTGCCCCATAACTTACATGAGGTTGACCAAACTTGCAGAAACATGTTTATTTCTGCTGAAAAACATGTTTTGACACTTTCAGCACACTGGGGTTAAGATCTGAGTGTGTGGGCTCTTCTGAGCCTTGCTGCTACATGGGGATTCAGTTGTCTGAAAAAACGCGTTTATTTCGGGCTGAAAAACACGTTTTGAAAAGTGTACTGTTACTGCCCCATAACTTACATGAGGTTGACCAAACTTGCAGAAACATGTTTATTTCTGCTGAAAAACATGTTTTGACACTTTCAGCACACTGGGGTTAAGATCTGAGTGTGTGGGCTCTTCTGAGCCTTGCTGCTACATGGGGATTCAGTTGTCTGAAAAAACGCGTTTATTTCGGGCTGAAAAACACGTTTTGCAGAGTGTATTGTTACTGCCCCATATCTTACATGGGGTTGACCAAACTTGCAGAAACATGTTTATTTCTGCTGAAAAACATGTTTTGACACTTTCAGCACACTGGGGTTAAGATCTGAGTGTGTGGGCTCTTCTGAGCCTTGCTGCTACATGGGGATTCAGTTGTCTGAAAAAACGCGTTTATTTCGGGCTGAAAAACACGTTTTGAAAAGTGTACTGTTACTGCCCCATAACTTACATGGGGTTGACCAAACTTGCAGAAACATGTTTATTTCTGCTGAAAAACATGTTTTGACACTTTCAGCACACTGGGGTTAAGATCTGAGTGTGTGGGCTCTTCTGAGCCTTGCTGCTACATGGGGATTCAGTTGTCTGAAAAAACGCGTTTATTTCGGGCTGAAAAACACGTTTTGAAAAGTGTACTGTTACTGCCCCATAACTTACATGAGGTTGACCAAACTTGCAGAAACATGTTTATTTCTGCTGAAAAACATGTTTTGACACTTTCAGCACACTGGGGTTAAGATCTGAGTGTGTGGGCTCTTCTGAGCCTTGCTGCTACATGGGGATTCAGTTGTCTGAAAAAACGCGTTTATTTCGGGCTGAAAAACACGTTTTGCAGAGTGTATTGTTACTGCCCCATATCTTACATGGGGTTGACCAAACTTGCAGAAACATGTTTATTTCTGCTGAAAAACATGTTTTGACACTTTCAGCACACTGGGGTTAAGATCTGAGTGTGTGGGCTCTTCTGAGCCTTGTTGCTACATGGGTATTCAGTTGTCTGAAAAAACGCGTTTATTTCGGGCTGAAAAACACGTTTTGAAAAGTGTACTGTTACTGCCCCATAACTTACATGGGGTTGACCAAACTTGCAGAAACATGTTTATTTCTGCTGAAAAACACGTTTTGACCCTTTCTGCACACTGGGGTTAAGATCTTAGTGTGTGGGCTCTTCTGAGCCTTGCAGCTACATGGGGATTCAGTTGTCTGAAAAAACGCGTTTATTTCGGGCTGAAAAACACGTTTTGAAAAGTGTACTGTTACTGCCCCATAACTTACATGGGGTTGACCAAACTTGCAGAAACATGTTTATTTCTGCTGAAAAACATGTTTTGACACTTTCAGCACACTGGGGTTAAGATCTGAGTGTGTGGGCTCTTCTGAGCCTTGCTGCTACATGGGTATTCAGTTGTCTGAAAAAACGCGTTTATTTCGGGCTGAAAAACACGTTTTGAAAAGTGTACTGTTACTGCCCCATAACTTACATGGGGTTGACCAAACTTGCAGAAACATGTTTATTTCTGCTGAAAAACATGTTTTGACACTTTCAGCACACTGGGGTTAAGATCTGAGTGTGTGGGCTCTTCTGAGCCTTGCTGCTACATGGGGATTCAGTTGTCTGAAAAAACGCGTTTATTTCGGGCTGAAAAACACGTTTTGAAAAGTGTACTGTTACTGCCCCATAACTTACATGAGGTTGACCAAACTTGTGAAACATGTTTATTTCTGCTGAAAAACATGTTTTGACACTTTCAGCACACTGGGGTTAAGATCTGAGTGTGTGGGCTCTTCTGAGCCTTGCTGCTACATGGGGATTCAGTTGTCTGAAAAAACGCGTTTATTTCGGGCTGAAAAACACGTTTTGCAGAGTGTATTGTTACTGCCCCATATCTTACATGGGGTTGACCAAACTTGCAGAAACATGTTTATTTCTGCTGAAAAACATGTTTTGACACTTTCAGCACACTGGGGTTAAGATCTGAGTGTGTGGGCTCTTCTGAGCCTTGCTGCTACATGGGGATTCAGTTGTCTGAAAAAACGCGTTTATTTCGGGCTGAAAAACACGTTTTGAAAAGTGTACTGTTACTGCCCCATAACTTACATGGGGTTGACCAAACTTGCAGAAACATGTTTATTTCTGCTGAAAAACATGTTTTGACACTTTCAGCACACTGGGGTTAAGATCTGAGTGTGTGGGCTCTTCTGAGCCTTGCTGCTACATGGGGATTCAGTTGTCTGAAAAAACGCGTTTATTTCGGGCTGAAAAACACGTTTTGAAAAGTGTACTGTTACTGCCCCATAACTTACATGAGGTTGACCAAACTTGCAGAAACATGTTTATTTCTGCTGAAAAACATGTTTTGACACTTTCAGCACACTGGGGTTAAGATCTGAGTGTGTGGGCTCTTCTGAGCCTTGCTGCTACATGGGGATTCAGTTGTCTGAAAAAACGCGTTTATTTCGGGCTGAAAAACACGTTTTGCAGAGTGTATTGTTACTGCCCCATATCTTACATGGGGTTGACCAAACTTGCAGAAACATGTTTATTTCTGCTGAAAAACATGTTTTGACACTTTCAGCACACTGGGGTTAAGATCTGAGTGTGTGGGCTCTTCTGAGCCTTGCTGCTACATGGGGATTCAGTTGTCTGAAAAAACGCGTTTATTTCGGGCTGAAAAACACGTTTTGAAAAGTGTACTGTTACTGCCCCATAACTTACATGGGGTTGACCAAACTTGCAGAAACATGTTTATTTCTGCTGAAAAACATGTTTTGACACTTTCAGCACACTGGGGTTAAGATCTGAGTGTGTGGGCTCTTCTGAGCCTTGCTGCTACATCGGTATTCAGTTGTCTGAAAAAACGCGTTTATTTCGGGCTGAAAAACACGTTTTGAAAAGTGTACTGTTACTGCCCCATAACTTACATGGGGTTGACCAAACTTGCAGAAACATGTTTATTTCTGCTGAAAAACATGTTTTGACACTTTCAGCACACTGGGGTTAAGATCTGAGTGTGTGGGCTCTTCTGAGCCTTGCTGCTACATGGGGATTCAGTTGTCTGAAAAAACGCGTTTATTTCGGGCTGAAAAACACGTTTTGCAGAGTGTACTGTTACTGCCCCATAACTTACATGGGGTTGACCAAACTTGCAGAAACATGTTTATTTCTGCTGAAAAACATGTTTTGACACTTTCAGCACACTGGGGTTAAGATCTGAGTGTGTGGGCTCTTCTGAGCCTTGCTGCTACATGGGTATTCAGTTGTCTGAAAAAACGCGTTTATTTCGGGCTGAAAAACACGTTTTGAAAAGTGTACTGTTACTGCCCCATAACTTACATGGGGTTGACCAAACTTGCAGAAACATGTTTATTTCTGCTGAAAAACATGTTTTGACACTTTCAGCACACTGGGGTTAAGATCTGAGTGTGTGGGCTCTTCTGAGCCTTGCTGCTACATGGGGATTCAGTTGTCTGAAAAAACGCGTTTATTTCGGGCTGAAAAACACGTTTTGAAAAGTGTACTGTTACTGCCCCATAACTTACATGAGGTTGACCAAACTTGCAGAAACATGTTTATTTCTGCTGAAAAACATGTTTTGACACTTTCAGCACACTGGGGTTAAGATCTGAGTGTGTGGGCTCTTCTGAGCCTTGCTGCTACATGGGGATTCAGTTGTCTGAAAAAACGCGTTTATTTCGGGCTGAAAAACACGTTTTGCAGAGTGTATTGTTACTGCCCCATATCTTACATGGGGTTGACCAAACTTGCAGAAACATGTTTATTTCTGCTGAAAAACATGTTTTGACACTTTCAGCACACTGGGGTTAAGATCTGAGTGTGTGGGCTCTTCTGAGCCTTGCTGCTACATGGGGATTCAGTTGTCTGAAAAAACGCGTTTATTTCGGGCTGAAAAACACGTTTTGAAAAGTGTACTGTTACTGCCCCATAACTTACATGGGGTTGACCAAACTTGCAGAAACATGTTTATTTCTGCTGAAAAACATGTTTTGACACTTTCAGCACACTGGGGTTAAGATCTGAGTGTGTGGGCTCTTCTGAGCCTTGCTGCTACATGGGGATTCAGTTGTCTGAAAAAACGCGTTTATTTCGGGCTGAAAAACACGTTTTGCAGAGTGTACTGTTACTGCCCCATAACTTACATGGGGTTGACAAAACTTGCAGAAACATGTTTATTTCTGCTGAAAAACATGTTTTGACACTTTCAGCACACTGGGGTTAAGATCTGAGTGTGTGGGCTCTTCTGAGCCTTGCTGCTACATGGGTATTCAGTTGTCTGAAAAAACGCGTTTATTTCGGGCTGAAAAACACGTTTTGAAAAGTGTACTGTTACTGCCCCATAACTTACATGGGGTTGACCAAACTTGCAGAAACATGTTTATTTCTGCTGAAAAACATGTTTTGACACTTTCAGCACACTGGGGTTAAGATCTGAGTGTGTGGGCTCTTCTGAGCCTTGCTGCTACATCGGTATTCAGTTGTCTGAAAAAACGCGTTTATTTCGGGCTGAAAAACACGTTTTGAAAAGTGTACTGTTACTGCCCCATAACTTACATGGGGTTGACCAAACTTGCAGAAACATGTTTATTTCTGCTGAAAAACATGTTTTGACACTTTCAGCACACTGGGGTTAAGATCTGAGTGTGTGGGCTCTTCTGAGCCTTGTTGCTACATGGGGATTCAGTTGTCTGAAAAAACGCGTTTATTTCGGGCTGAAAAACACGTTTTGAAAAGTGTATTGTTACTGCCCCATATCTTACATGGGGTTGACCAAACTTGCAGAAACATGTTTATTTCTGCTGAAAAACATGTTTTGACACTTTCAGCACACTGGGGTTAAGATCTGAGTGTGTGGGCTCTTCTGAGCCTTGCTGCTACATGGGGATTCAGTTGTCTGAAAAAACGCGTTTATTTCGGGCTGAAAAACACGTTTTGAAAAGTGTACTGTTACTGCCCCATAACTTACATGGGGTTGACCAAACTTGCAGAAACATGTTTATTTCTGCTGAAAAACATGTTTTGACACTTTCAGCACACTGGGGTTAAGATCTGAGTGTGTGGGCTCTTCTGAGCCTTGCTGCTACATGGGGATTCAGTTGTCTGAAAAAACGCGTTTATTTCGGGCTGAAAAACACGTTTTGAAAAGTGTACTGTTACTGCCCCATAACTTACATGGGGTTGACCAAACTTGCAGAAACATGTTTATTTCTGCTGAAAAACATGTTTTGACACTTTCAGCACACTGGGGTTAAGATCTGAGTGTGTGGGCTCTTCTGAGCCTTGCTGCTACATGGGGATTCAGTTGTCTGAAAAAACGCGTTTATTTCGGGCTGAAAAACACGTTTTGAAAAGTGTACTGTTACTGCCCCATAACTTACATGGGGTTGACCAAACTTGCAGAAACATGTTTATTTCTGCTGAAAAACACGTTTTGACCCTTTCTGCACACTGGGGTTAAGATCTTAGTGTGTGGGCTCTTCTGAGCCTTGCTGCTACATGGGGATTCAGTTGTCTGAAAAAACGCGTTTATTTCGGGCTGAAAAACACGTTTTGAAAAGTGTACTGTTACTGCCCCATAACTTACATGGGGTTGACCAAACTTGCAGAAACATGTTTATTTCTGCTGAAAAACATGTTTTGACACTTTCAGCACACTGGGGTTAAGATCTGAGTGTGTGGGCTCTTCTGAGCCTTGCTGCTACATGGGTATTCAGTTGTCTGAAAAAACGCGTTTATTTCGGGCTGAAAAACACGTTTTGAAAAGTGTACTGTTACTGCCCCATAACTTACATGGGGTTGACCAAACTTGCAGAAACATGTTTATTTCTGCTGAAAAACATGTTTTGACACTTTCAGCACACTGGGGTTAAGATCTGAGTGTGTGGGCTCTTCTGAGCCTTGCTGCTACATGGGGATTCAGTTGTCTGAAAAAACGCGTTTATTTCGGGCTGAAAAACACGTTTTGAAAAGTGTACTGTTACTGCCCCATAACTTACATGAGGTTGACCAAACTTGCAGAAACATGTTTATTTCTGCTGAAAAACATGTTTTGACACTTTCAGCACACTGGGGTTAAGATCTGAGTGTGTGGGCTCTTCTGAGCCTTGCTGCTACATGGGGATTCAGTTGTCTGAAAAAACGCGTTTATTTCGGGCTGAAAAACACGTTTTGCAGAGTGTATTGTTACTGCCCCATATCTTACATGGGGTTGACCAAACTTGCAGAAACATGTTTATTTCTGCTGAAAAACATGTTTTGACACTTTCAGCACACTGGGGTTAAGATCTGAGTGTGTGGGCTCTTCTGAGCCTTGCTGCTACATGGGGATTCAGTTGTCTGAAAAAACGCGTTTATTTCGGGCTGAAAAACACGTTTTGAAAAGTGTACTGTTACTGCCCCATAACTTACATGGGGTTGACCAAACTTGCAGAAACATGTTTATTTCTGCTGAAAAACACGTTTTGACCCTTTCTGCACACTGGGGTTAAGATCTTAGTGTGTGGGCTCTTCTGAGCCTTGCTGCTACATGGGGATTCAGTTGTCTGAAAAAACGCGTTTATTTCGGGCTGAAAAACACGTTTTGAAAAGTGTACTGTTACTGCCCCATAACTTACATGGGGTTGACCAAACTTGCAGAAACATGTTTATTTCTGCTGAAAAACATGTTTTGACACTTTCAGCACACTGGGGTTAAGATCTGAGTGTGTGGGCTCTTCTGAGCCTTGCTGCTACATGGGTATTCAGTTGTCTGAAAAAACGCGTTTATTTCGGGCTGAAAAACACGTTTTGCAGAGTGTACTGTTACTGCCCCATAACTTACATGGGGTTGACCAAACTTGCAGAAACATGTTTATTTCTGCTGAAAAACATGTTTTGACACTTTCAGCACACTGGGGTTAAGATCTGAGTGTGTGGGCTCTTCTGAGCTTGCTGCTACATGGGTATTCAGTTGTCTGAAAAACGGCGTTTATTTTCGGGCTGAAAAACACGTTTTGAAAAGTGTACTGTTACTGCCCCATAACTTACATGGGGTTGACCAAACTTGCAGAAACATGTTTATTTCTGCTGAAAAACATGTTTTGACACTTTCAGCACACTGGGGTTAAGATCTGAGTGTGTGGGCTCTTCTGAGCTTGCTGCTACATGGGGATTCAGTTGTCTGAAAAAACGCGTTTATTTCGGGCTGAAAAACACGTTTTGAAAAGTGTACTGTTACTGCCCCATAACTTACATGAGGTTGACCAAACTTGCAGAAACATGTTTATTTCTGCTGAAAAACATGTTTTGACACTTCAGCACACTGGGGTTAAGATCTGAGTGTGTGGGCTCTTCTGAGCCTTGCTGCTACATGGGGATTCATTGTCTGAAAAAACGCGTTTATTTCGGGCTGAAAAAACACGTTTTGCAGAGTGTATTGTTACTGCCCCATATCTTACATGGGGTTGACCAAACTTGCAGAAACATGTTTATTTCTGCTGAAAAACATGTTTTGACACTTTCAGCACACTGGGGTTAAGATCTGAGTGTGTGGGCTCTTCTGAGCCTTGCTGCTACATGGGGGGATTCAGTTGTCTGAAAAAACGCGTTTATTTCGGGCTGAAAAACACGTTTTGAAAAGTGTACTGTTACTGCCCCATAACTTACATGGGGTTGACCAAACTTGCAGAAACATGTTTATTTCTGCTGAAAAACATGTTTTGACACTTTCAGCACACTGGGGTTAAGATCTGAGTGTGTGGGCTCTTCTGAGCCTTGCTGCTACATGGGGATTCAGTTGTCTGAAAAAACGCGTTTATTTCGGGCTGAAAAACACGTTTTGCAGAGTGTACTGTTACTGCCCCATAACTTACATGGGGTTGACCAAACTTGCAGAAACATGTTTATTTCTGCTGAAAAACATGTTTTGACACTTTCAGCACACTGGGGTTAAGATCTGAGTGTGTGGGCTCTTCTGAGCCTTGCTGCTACATGGGTATTCAGTTGTCTGAAAAAACGCGTTTATTTCGGGCTGAAAAACACGTTTTGAAAAGTGTACTGTTACTGCCCCATAACTTACATGGGGTTGACCAAACTTGCAGAAACATGTTTATTTCTGCTGAAAAACATGTTTTGACACTTTCAGCACACTGGGGTTAAGATCTGAGTGTGTGGGCTCTTCTGAGCCTTGCTGCTACATCGGTATTCAGTTGTCTGAAAAAACGCGTTTATTTCGGGCTGAAAAACACGTTTTGAAAAGTGTACTGTTACTGCCCCATAACTTACATGGGGTTGACCAAACTTGCAGAAACATGTTTATTTCTGCTGAAAAACATGTTTTGACACTTTCAGCACACTGGGGTTAAGATCTGAGTGTGTGGGCTCTTCTGAGCCTTGTTGCTACATGGGGATTCAGTTGTCTGAAAAAACGCGTTTATTTCGGGCTGAAAAACACGTTTTGAAAAGTGTATTGTTACTGCCCCATATCTTACATGGGGTTGACCAAACTTGCAGAAACATGTTTATTTCTGCTGAAAAACATGTTTTGACACTTTCAGCACACTGGGGTTAAGATCTGAGTGTGTGGGCTCTTCTGAGCCTTGCTGCTACATGGGGATTCAGTTGTCTGAAAAAACGCGTTTATTTCGGGCTGAAAAACACGTTTTGAAAAGTGTACTGTTACTGCCCCATAACTTACATGGGGTTGACCAAACTTGCAGAAACATGTTTATTTCTGCTGAAAAACATGTTTTGACACTTTCAGCACACTGGGGTTAAGATCTGAGTGTGTGGGCTCTTCTGAGCCTTGCTGCTACATGGGGATTCAGTTGTCTGAAAAAACGCGTTTATTTCGGGCTGAAAAACACGTTTTGAAAAGTGTACTGTTACTGCCCCATAACTTACATGGGGTTGACCAAACTTGCAGAAACATATTTATTTCTGCTGAAAAACATGTTTTGACACTTTCAGCACACTGGGGTTAAGATCTGAGTGTGTGGGCTCTTCTGAGCCTTGCTGCTACATGGGTATTCAGTTGTCTGAAAAAACGCGTTTATTTCGGGCTGAAAAACACGTTTTGAAAAGTGTACTGTTACTGCCCCATAACTTACATGGGGTTGACCAAACTTGCAGAAACATGTTTATTTCTGCTGAAAAACACGTTTTGACCCTTTCTGCACACTGGGGTTAAGATCTTAGTGTGTGGGCTCTTCTGAGCCTTGCTGCTACATGGGGATTCAGTTGTCTGAAAAAACGCGTTTATTTCGGGCTGAAAAACACGTTTTGAAAAGTGTACTGTTACTGCCCCATAACTTACATGGGGTTGACCAAACTTGCAGAAACATGTTTATTTCTGCTGAAAAACATGTTTTGACACTTTCAGCACACTGGGGTTAAGATCTGAGTGTGTGGGCTCTTCTGAGCCTTGCTGCTACATGGGTATTCAGTTGTCTGAAAAAACGCGTTTATTTCGGGCTGAAAAACACGTTTTGAAAAGTGTACTGTTACTGCCCCATAACTTACATGGGGTTGACCAAACTTGCAGAAACATGTTTATTTCTGCTGAAAAACATGTTTTGACACTTTCAGCACACTGGGGTTAAGATCTGAGTGTGTGGGCTCTTCTGAGCCTTGCTGCTACATGGGGATTCAGTTGTCTGAAAAAACGCGTTTATTTCGGGCTGAAAAACACGTTTTGAAAAGTGTACTGTTACTGCCCCATAACTTACATGAGGTTGACCAAACTTGCAGAAACATGTTTATTTCTGCTGAAAAACATGTTTTGACACTTTCAGCACACTGGGGTTAAGATCTGAGTGTGTGGGCTCTTCTGAGCCTTGCTGCTACATGGGGATTCAGTTGTCTGAAAAAACGCGTTTATTTCGGGCTGAAAAACACGTTTTGCAGAGTGTATTGTTACTGCCCCATATCTTACATGGGGTTGACCAAACTTGCAGAAACATGTTTATTTCTGCTGAAAAACATGTTTTGACACTTTCAGCACACTGGGGTTAAGATCTGAGTGTGTGGGCTCTTCTGAGCCTTGCTGCTACATGGGGATTCAGTTGTCTGAAAAAACGCGTTTATTTCGGGCTGAAAAACACGTTTTGAAAAGTGTACTGTTACTGCCCCATAACTTACATGGGGTTGACCAAACTTGCAGAAACATGTTTATTTCTGCTGAAAAACACGTTTTGACCCTTTCTGCACACTGGGGTTAAGATCTTAGTGTGTGGGCTCTTCTGAGCCTTGCTGCTACATGGGGATTCAGTTGTCTGAAAAAACGCGTTTATTTCGGGCTGAAAAACACGTTTTGAAAAGTGTACTGTTACTGCCCCATAACTTACATGGGGTTGACCAAACTTGCAGAAACATGTTTATTTCTGCTGAAAAACATGTTTTGACACTTTCAGCACACTGGGGTTAAGATCTGAGTGTGTGGGCTCTTCTGAGCCTTGCTGCTACATGGGTATTCAGTTGTCTGAAAAAACGCGTTTATTTCGGGCTGAAAAACACGTTTTGAAAAGTGTACTGTTACTGCCCCATAACTTACATGGGGTTGACCAAACTTGCAGAAACATGTTTATTTCTGCTGAAAAACATGTTTTGACACTTTCAGCACACTGGGGTTAAGATCTGAGTGTGTGGGCTCTTCTGAGCCTTGCTGCTACATGGGGATTCAGTTGTCTGAAAAAACGCGTTTATTTCGGGCTGAAAAACACGTTTTGAAAAGTGTACTGTTACTGCCCCATAACTTACATGAGGTTGACCAAACTTGCAGAAACATGTTTATTTCTGCTGAAAAACATGTTTTGACACTTTCAGCACACTGGGGTTAAGATCTGAGTGTGTGGGCTCTTCTGAGCCTTGCTGCTACATGGGGATTCAGTTGTCTGAAAAAACGCGTTTATTTCGGGCTGAAAAACACGTTTTGCAGAGTGTATTGTTACTGCCCCATATCTTACATGGGGTTGACCAAACTTGCAGAAACATGTTTATTTCTGCTGAAAAACATGTTTTGACACTTTCAGCACACTGGGGTTAAGATCTGAGTGTGTGGGCTCTTCTGAGCCTTGTTGCTACATGGGTATTCAGTTGTCTGAAAAAACGCGTTTATTTCGGGCTGAAAAACACGTTTTGAAAAGTGTACTGTTACTGCCCCATAACTTACATGGGGTTGACCAAACTTGCAGAAACATGTTTATTTCTGCTGAAAAACACGTTTTGACCCTTTCTGCACACTGGGGTTAAGATCTTAGTGTGTGGGCTCTTCTGAGCCTTGCTGCTACATGGGGATTCAGTTGTCTGAAAAAACGCGTTTATTTCGGGCTGAAAAACACGTTTTGAAAAGTGTACTGTTACTGCCCCATAACTTACATGGGGTTGACCAAACTTGCAGAAACATGTTTATTTCTGCTGAAAAACATGTTTTGACACTTTCAGCACACTGGGGTTAAGATCTGAGTGTGTGGGCTCTTCTGAGCCTTGCTGCTACATGGGGATTCAGTTGTCTGAAAAAACGCGTTTATTTCGGGCTGAAAAACACGTTTTGCAGAGTGTATTGTTACTGCCCCATATCTTACATGGGGTTGACCAAACTTGCAGAAACATGTTTATTTCTGCTGAAAAACATGTTTTGACACTTTCAGCACACTGGGGTTAAGATCTGAGTGTGTGGGCTCTTCTGAGCCTTGCTGCTACATGGGGATTCAGTTGTCTGAAAAAACGCGTTTATTTCGGGCTGAAAAACACGTTTTGAAAAGTGTACTGTTACTGCCCCATAACTTACATGGGGTTGACCAAACTTGCAGAAACATGTTTATTTCTGCTGAAAAACACGTTTTGACCCTTTCTGCACACTGGGGTTAAGATCTTAGTGTGTGGGCTCTTCTGAGCCTTGCTGCTACATGGGGATTCAGTTGTCTGAAAAAACGCGTTTATTTCGGGCTGAAAAACACGTTTTGAAAAGTGTACTGTTACTGCCCCATAACTTACATGGGGTTGACCAAACTTGCAGAAACATGTTTATTTCTGCTGAAAAACATGTTTTGACACTTTCAGCACACTGGGGTTAAGATCTGAGTGTGTGGGCTCTTCTGAGCCTTGCTGCTACATGGGTATTCAGTTGTCTGAAAAAACGCGTTTATTTCGGGCTGAAAAACACGTTTTGAAAAGTGTACTGTTACTGCCCCATAACTTACATGGGGTTGACCAAACTTGCAGAAACATGTTTATTTCTGCTGAAAAACATGTTTTGACACTTTCAGCACACTGGGGTTAAGATCTGAGTGTGTGGGCTCTTCTGAGCCTTGCTGCTACATGGGGATTCAGTTGTCTGAAAAAACGCGTTTATTTCGGGCTGAAAAACACGTTTTGAAAAGTGTACTGTTACTGCCCCATAACTTACATGGGGTTGACCAAACTTGCAGAAACATGTTTATTTCTGCTGAAAAACACGTTTTGACCCTTTCTGCACACTGGGGTTAAGATCTTAGTGTGTGGGCTCTTCTGAGCCTTGCTGCTACATGGGGATTCAGTTGTCTGAAAAAACGCGTTTATTTCGGGCTGAAAAACACGTTTTGAAAAGTGTACTGTTACTGCCCCATAACTTACATGGGGTTGACCAAACTTGCAGAAACATGTTTATTTCTGCTGAAAAACATGTTTTGACACTTTCAGCACACTGGGGTTAAGATCTGAGTGTGTGGGCTCTTCTGAGCCTTGCTGCTACATGGGTATTCAGTTGTCTGAAAAAACGCGTTTATTTCGGGCTGAAAAACACGTTTTGAAAAGTGTACTGTTACTGCCCCATAACTTACATGGGGTTGACCAAACTTGCAGAAACATGTTTATTTCTGCTGAAAAACATGTTTTGACACTTTCAGCACACTGGGGTTAAGATCTGAGTGTGTGGGCTCTTCTGAGCCTTGCTGCTACATGGGGATTCAGTTGTCTGAAAAAACGCGTTTATTTCGGGCTGAAAAACACGTTTTGAAAAGTGTACTGTTACTGCCCCATAACTTACATGAGGTTGACCAAACTTGCAGAAACATGTTTATTTCTGCTGAAAAACATGTTTTGACACTTTCAGCACACTGGGGTTAAGATCTGAGTGTGTGGGCTCTTCTGAGCCTTGCTGCTACATGGGGATTCAGTTGTCTGAAAAAACGCGTTTATTTCGGGCTGAAAAACACGTTTTGCAGAGTGTATTGTTACTGCCCCATATCTTACATGGGGTTGACCAAACTTGCAGAAACATGTTTATTTCTGCTGAAAAACATGTTTTGACACTTTCAGCACACTGGGGTTAAGATCTGAGTGTGTGGGCTCTTCTGAGCCTTGCTGCTACATGGGGATTCAGTTGTCTGAAAAAACGCGTTTATTTCGGGCTGAAAAACACGTTTTGAAAAGTGTACTGTTACTGCCCCATAACTTACATGGGGTTGACCAAACTTGCAGAAACATGTTTATTTCTGCTGAAAAACACGTTTTGACCCTTTCTGCACACTGGGGTTAAGATCTTAGTGTGTGGGCTCTTCTGAGCCTTGCTGCTACATGGGGATTCAGTTGTCTGAAAAAACGCGTTTATTTCGGGCTGAAAAACACGTTTTGAAAAGTGTACTGTTACTGCCCCATAACTTACATGGGGTTGACCAAACTTGCAGAAACATGTTTATTTCTGCTGAAAAACATGTTTTGACACTTTCAGCACACTGGGGTTAAGATCTGAGTGTGTGGGCTCTTCTGAGCCTTGCTGCTACATGGGTATTCAGTTGTCTGAAAAAACGCGTTTATTTCGGGCTGAAAAACACGTTTTGCAGAGTGTACTGTTACTGCCCCATAACTTACATGGGGTTGACCAAACTTGCAGAAACATGTTTATTTCTGCTGAAAAACATGTTTTGACACTTTCAGCACACTGGGGTTAAGATCTGAGTGTGTGGGCTCTTCTGAGCCTTGCTGCTACATGGGTATTCAGTTGTCTGAAAAAACGCGTTTATTTCGGGCTGAAAAACACGTTTTGAAAAGTGTACTGTTACTGCCCCATAACTTACATGGGGTTGACCAAACTTGCAGAAACATGTTTATTTCTGCTGAAAAACATGTTTTGACACTTTCAGCACACTGGGGTTAAGATCTGAGTGTGTGGGCTCTTCTGAGCCTTGCTGCTACATGGGGATTCAGTTGTCTGAAAAAACGCGTTTATTTCGGGCTGAAAAACACGTTTTGAAAAGTGTACTGTTACTGCCCCATAACTTACATGAGGTTGACCAAACTTGCAGAAACATGTTTATTTCTGCTGAAAAACATGTTTTGACACTTTCAGCACACTGGGGTTAAGATCTGAGTGTGTGGGCTCTTCTGAGCCTTGCTGCTACATGGGGATTCAGTTGTCTGAAAAAACGCGTTTATTTCGGGCTGAAAAACACGTTTTGCAGAGTGTATTGTTACTGCCCCATATCTTACATGGGGTTGACCAAACTTGCAGAAACATGTTTATTTCTGCTGAAAAACATGTTTTGACACTTTCAGCACACTGGGGTTAAGATCTGAGTGTGTGGGCTCTTCTGAGCCTTGCTGCTACATGGGGATTCAGTTGTCTGAAAAAACGCGTTTATTTCGGGCTGAAAAACACGTTTTGAAAAGTGTACTGTTACTGCCCCATAACTTACATGGGGTTGACCAAACTTGCAGAAACATGTTTATTTCTGCTGAAAAACATGTTTTGACACTTTCAGCACACTGGGGTTAAGATCTGAGTGTGTGGGCTCTTCTGAGCCTTGCTGCTACATGGGGATTCAGTTGTCTGAAAAAACGCGTTTATTTCGGGCTGAAAAACACGTTTTGCAGAGTGTACTGTTACTGCCCCATAACTTACATGGGGTTGACCAAACTTGCAGAAACATGTTTATTTCTGCTGAAAAACATGTTTTGACACTTTCAGCACACTGGGGTTAAGATCTGAGTGTGTGGGCTCTTCTGAGCCTTGCTGCTACATGGGTATTCAGTTGTCTGAAAAAACGCGTTTATTTCGGGCTGAAAAACACGTTTTGAAAAGTGTACTGTTACTGCCCCATAACTTACATGGGGTTGACCAAACTTGCAGAAACATGTTTATTTCTGCTGAAAAACATGTTTTGACACTTTCAGCACACTGGGGTTAAGATCTGAGTGTGTGGGCTCTTCTGAGCCTTGCTGCTACATCGGTATTCAGTTGTCTGAAAAAACGCGTTTATTTCGGGCTGAAAAACACGTTTTGAAAAGTGTACTGTTACTGCCCCATAACTTACATGGGGTTGACCAAACTTGCAGAAACATGTTTATTTCTGCTGAAAAACATGTTTTGACACTTTCAGCACACTGGGGTTAAGATCTGAGTGTGTGGGCTCTTCTGAGCCTTGTTGCTACATGGGGATTCAGTTGTCTGAAAAAACGCGTTTATTTCGGGCTGAAAAACACGTTTTGAAAAGTGTATTGTTACTGCCCCATATCTTACATGGGGTTGACCAAACTTGCAGAAACATGTTTATTTCTGCTGAAAAACATGTTTTGACACTTTCAGCACACTGGGGTTAAGATCTGAGTGTGTGGGCTCTTCTGAGCCTTGCTGCTACATGGGGATTCAGTTGTCTGAAAAAACGAGTTTATTTCGGGCTGAAAAACACGTTTTGAAAAGTGTACTGTTACTGCCCCATAACTTACATGGGGTTGACCAAACTTGCAGAAACATGTTTATTTCTGCTGAAAAACATGTTTTGACACTTTCAGCACACTGGGGTTAAGATCTGAGTGTGTGGGCTCTTCTGAGCCTTGCTGCTACATGGGGATTCAGTTGTCTGAAAAAACGCGTTTATTTCGGGCTGAAAAACACGTTTTGAAAAGTGTACTGTTACTGCCCCATAACTTACATGGGGTTGACCAAACTTGCAGAAACATGTTTATTTCTGCTGAAAAACATGTTTTGACACTTTCAGCACACTGGGGTTAAGATCTGAGTGTGTGGGCTCTTCTGAGCCTTGCTGCTACATGGGTATTCAGTTGTCTGAAAAAACGCGTTTATTTCGGGCTGAAAAACACGTTTTGAAAAGTGTACTGTTACTGCCCCATAACTTACATGGGGTTGACCAAACTTGCAGAAACATGTTTATTTCTGCTGAAAAACACGTTTTGACCCTTTCTGCACACTGGGGTTAAGATCTTAGTGTGTGGGCTCTTCTGAGCCTTGCTGCTACATGGGGATTCAGTTGTCTGAAAAAACGCGTTTATTTCGGGCTGAAAAACACGTTTTGAAAAGTGTACTGTTACTGCCCCATAACTTACATGGGGTTGACCAAACTTGCAGAAACATGTTTATTTCTGCTGAAAAACATGTTTTGACACTTTCAGCACACTGGGGTTAAGATCTGAGTGTGTGGGCTCTTCTGAGCCTTGCTGCTACATGGGTATTCAGTTGTCTGAAAAAACGCGTTTATTTCGGGCTGAAAAACACGTTTTGAAAAGTGTACTGTTACTGCCCCATAACTTACATGGGGTTGACCAAACTTGCAGAAACATGTTTATTTCTGCTGAAAAACATGTTTTGACACTTTCAGCACACTGGGGTTAAGATCTGAGTGTGTGGGCTCTTCTGAGCCTTGCTGCTACATGGGGATTCAGTTGTCTGAAAAAACGCGTTTATTTCGGGCTGAAAAACACGTTTTGAAAAGTGTACTGTTACTGCCCCATAACTTACATGAGGTTGACCAAACTTGCAGAAACATGTTTATTTCTGCTGAAAAACATGTTTTGACACTTTCAGCACACTGGGGTTAAGATCTGAGTGTGTGGGCTCTTCTGAGCCTTGCTGCTACATGGGGATTCAGTTGTCTGAAAAAACGCGTTTATTTCGGGCTGAAAAACACGTTTTGCAGAGTGTATTGTTACTGCCCCATATCTTACATGGGGTTGACCAAACTTGCAGAAACATGTTTATTTCTGCTGAAAAACATGTTTTGACACTTTCAGCACACTGGGGTTAAGATCTGAGTGTGTGGGCTCTTCTGAGCCTTGCTGCTACATGGGGATTCAGTTGTCTGAAAAAACGCGTTTATTTCGGGCTGAAAAACACGTTTTGAAAAGTGTACTGTTACTGCCCCATAACTTACATGGGGTTGACCAAACTTGCAGAAACATGTTTATTTCTGCTGAAAAACACGTTTTGACCCTTTCTGCACACTGGGGTTAAGATCTTAGTGTGTGGGCTCTTCTGAGCCTTGCTGCTACATGGGGATTCAGTTGTCTGAAAAAACGCGTTTATTTCGGGCTGAAAAACACGTTTTGAAAAGTGTACTGTTACTGCCCCATAACTTACATGGGGTTGACCAAACTTGCAGAAACATGTTTATTTCTGCTGAAAAACATGTTTTGACACTTTCAGCACACTGGGGTTAAGATCTGAGTGTGTGGGCTCTTCTGAGCCTTGCTGCTACATGGGTATTCAGTTGTCTGAAAAAACGCGTTTATTTCGGGCTGAAAAACACGTTTTGAAAAGTGTACTGTTACTGCCCCATAACTTACATGGGGTTGACCAAACTTGCAGAAACATGTTTATTTCTGCTGAAAAACATGTTTTGACACTTTCAGCACACTGGGGTTAAGATCTGAGTGTGTGGGCTCTTCTGAGCCTTGCTGCTACATGGGGATTCAGTTGTCTGAAAAAACGCGTTTATTTCGGGCTGAAAAACACGTTTTGAAAAGTGTACTGTTACTGCCCCATAACTTACATGAGGTTGACCAAACTTGCAGAAACATGTTTATTTCTGCTGAAAAACATGTTTTGACACTTTCAGCACACTGGGGTTAAGATCTGAGTGTGTGGGCTCTTCTGAGCCTTGCTGCTACATGGGGATTCAGTTGTCTGAAAAAACGCGTTTATTTCGGGCTGAAAAACACGTTTTGCAGAGTGTATTGTTACTGCCCCATATCTTACATGGGGTTGACCAAACTTGCAGAAACATGTTTATTTCTGCTGAAAAACATGTTTTGACACTTTCAGCACACTGGGGTTAAGATCTGAGTGTGTGGGCTCTTCTGAGCCTTGTTGCTACATGGGTATTCAGTTGTCTGAAAAAACGCGTTTATTTCGGGCTGAAAAACACGTTTTGAAAAGTGTACTGTTACTGCCCCATAACTTACATGGGGTTGACCAAACTTGCAGAAACATGTTTATTTCTGCTGAAAAACACGTTTTGACCCTTTCTGCACACTGGGGTTAAGATCTTAGTGTGTGGGCTCTTCTGAGCCTTGCTGCTACATGGGGATTCAGTTGTCTGAAAAAACGCGTTTATTTCGGGCTGAAAAACACGTTTTGAAAAGTGAGCTGTTACTGCCCCATAAGTTACATGGGGCTGACCAAACTTGCAGAAACATGTTTATTTCTGCTGAAAAACATGTTTTGACACTTTCAGCACACTGGGGTTAAGACCTGAGTGTGTGGGCTCTTCTGAGCCTTGCAGTTACATAGGGATACAGCTGTCTGAAAAAACGCGTTTATTTCGGGCTGAAAAACACGTTTTGAAAAGTGAGCTGTTACTGACCCATAACTTACATGGGGCTGACCAAACTTGCAGAAACATGTTTATTTCTGCTGAAAAACATGTTTTGACACTTTCAGCACACTGGGGTTAAGACCTGAGTGTGTGGGCTCTTCTGAGCCTTGCAGTTACATAGGGATAAAGCTGTCTGAAAAAACGCGTTTATTTCGGGCTGAAAAACACGTTTTGAAAAGTGAGCTGTTACTGACCCATAACTTACATGGGGTTGACCAAACTTGCAGAAACATGTTTATTTCTGCTGAAAAACACGATTTGACACTTTCAGCACACTGGGGTTAAGACCTGAGTGTGTGGGCTCTTCTGAGCCTTGCAGTTACATAGGGATACAGCTGTCTGAAAAAACGTGTTTATTTCGGGCTGAAAAACACGTTTTGAAAAGTGAGCTGTTACTGCAACATAAGTTACATGGGGTTGACCAAACTTGCAGAAACATGTTTATTTCTGCTGAAAAACATGTTTTGACACTTTCAGCACACTGGGGTTAAGACCTGAGTGTGTGGGCTCTTCTGAGCCTTGCAGTTACATAGGGATACAGCTGTCTGAAAAAACGCGTTTATTTCGGGCTGAAAAACAAGTTTTGAAAAGTGAGCTGTTACTGCCCCATAAGTTACATGGGGCTGACCAAACTTGCAGAAACATGTTTATTTCTGCTGAAAAACATGTTTTGACACTTTCAGCACACTGGGGTTAAGACCTGAGTGTGTGGGCTCTTCTGAGCCTTGCAGTTACATAGGGATACAGCTGTCTGAAAAAACGCGTTTATTTCGGGCTGAAAAACACGTTTTGAAAAGTGAGCTGTTACTGCCCCATAAGTTACATGGGGCTGACCAAACTTGCAGAAACATGTTTATTTCTGCTGAAAAACATGTTTTGACACTTTCAGCACACTGGGGTTAAGACCTGAGTGTGTGGGCTCTTCTGAGCCTTGCAGTTACATAGGGATACAGCTGTCTGAAAAAACGCGTTTATTTCGGGCTGAAAAACACGTTTTGAAAAGTGAGCTGTTACTGACCCATAACTTACATGGGGCTGACCAAACTTGCAGAAACATGTTTATTTCTGCTGAAAAACATGTTTTGACACTTTCAGCACACTGGGGTTAAGACCTGAGTGTGTGGGCTCTTCTGAGCCTTGCAGTTACATAGGGATACAGCTGTCTGAAAAAACGCGTTTATTTCGGGCTGAAAAACACGTTTTGAAAAGTGAGCTGTTACTGCAACATAAGTTACATGGGGTTGACCAAACTTGCAGAAACATGTTTATTTCTGCTGAAAAACATGTTTTGACACTTTCAGCACACTGGGGTTAAGACCTGAGTGTGTGGGCTCTTCTGAACCTTGCAGTTACATAGGGATACAGCTGTCTGAAAAAACGTGTTTATTTCGGGCTGAAAAACACGTTTTGAAAAGTGAGCTGTTACTGCAACATAAGTTACATGGGGTTGACCAAACTTGCAGAAACATGTTTATTTCTGCTGAAAAACATGTTTTGACACTTTCAGCACACTGGGGTTAAGACCTGAGTGTGTGGGCTCTTCTGAGCCTTGCAGTTACATAGGGATACAGCTGTCTGAAAAAACGCGTTTATTTCGGGCTGAAAAACACGTTTTGAAAAGTGAGCTGTTACTGACCCATAACTTACATGGGGCTGACCAAACATGCAGAAACATGTTTATTTCTGCTGAAAAACACGATTTGACACTTTCAGCACACTGGGGTTAAGACCTGAGTGTGTGGGCTCTTCTGAGCCTTGCAGTTACATAGGGATACAGCTGTCTGAAAAAACGTGTTTATTTCGGGCTGAAAAACACGTTTTGAAAAGTGAGCTGTTACTGCAACATAAGTTACATGGGGTTGACCAATCTTGCAGAAACATGTTTATTTCTGCTGAAAAACATGTTTTGACACTTTCAGCACACTGGAGTTAAGACCTGAGTGTGTGGGCTCTTCTGAACCTTGCAGTTACATAGGGATACAGCTGTCTGAAAAAACGCGTTTATTTCGGGCTGAAAAACACGTTTTGAAAAGTGAGCTGTTACTGCCCCATAAATTACATGGGGTTGACCAAACTTGCAGAAACATGTTTATTTCTGCTGAAAAACATGTTTTGACACTTTCAGCACACTGGGGTTAAGACCTGAGTGTGTGGGCTCTTCTGAGCCTTGCAGGTACATAGGGATACAGCTGTCTGAAAAAACGTGTTTATTTCGGGCTGAAAAACACGTTTTGAAAAGTGAGCTGTTACTGCAACATAAGTTACATGGGGTTGACCAAACTTGCAGAAACATGTTTATTTCTGCTGAAAAACATGTTTTGACACTTTCAGCACACTGGGGTTAAGACCTGAGTGTGTGGGCTCTTCTGAGCCTTGCAGTTACATAGGGATACAGCTGTCTGAAAAAACGCGTTTATTTCGGGCTGAAAAACACGTTTTGAAAAGTGAGCTGTTACTGCAACATAAGTTACATGGGGTTGACCAAACTTGCAGAAACATGTTTATTTCTGCTAAAAAACATGTTTTGACACTTTCAGCACACTGGGGTTTAAGACCTGAGTGTGTGGGCTCTTCTGAGCCTTGCAGTTACATAGGGATACAGCTGTCTGAAAAAACGCGTTTATTTCGGGCTGAAAAACACGTTTTGAAAAGTGAGCTGTTACTGACCCATAACTTACATGGGGCTGACCAAACTTGCAGAAACATGTTTATTTCTGCTGAAAAACACGATTTGACACTTTCAGCACACTGGGGTTAAGACCTGAGTGTGTGGGCTCTTCTGAGCCTTGCAGTTACATAGGGATACAGCTGTCTGAAAAAACGCGTTTATTTCGGGCTGAAAAACACGTTTTGAAAAGTGAGCTGTTACTGCCCCATAAGTTACATGGGGCTGACCAAACTTGCAGAAACATGTTTATTTCTGCTGAAAAACACGATTTGACACTTTCAGCACACTGGGGTTAAGACCTGAGTGTGTGGGCTCTTCTGAGCCTTGCAGTTACATAGGGATACAGCTGTCTGAAAAAACGCGTTTATTTCGGGCTGAAAAACACGTTTTGAAAAGTGAGCTGTTACTGACCCATAACTTACATGGGGCAGACCAAACTTGCAGAAACATGTTTATTTCTGCTGAAAAACACGATTTGACACTTTCAGCACACTGGGGTTAAGACCTGAGTGTGTGGGCTCTTCTGAGCCTTGCAGTTACATAGGGATACAGCTGTCTGAAAAAACGCGTTTATTTCGGGCTGAAAAACACGTTTTGAAAAGTGAGCTGTTACTGCCCCATAAGTTACATGGGGCTGACCAAACTTGCAGAAACATGTTTATTTCTGCTGAAAAACATGTTTTGACACTTTCAGCACACTGGGGTTAAGACCTGAGTGTGTGGGCTCTTCTGAGCCTTGCAGTTACTTAGGGATACAGCTGTCTGAAAAAACGCGTTTATTTCGGGCTGAAAAACACGTTTTGAAAAGTGAGCTGTTACTGCCCCATAAGTTACATGGGGCTGACCAAACTTGCAGAAACATGTTTATTTCTGCTGAAAAACATGTTTTGACACTTTCAGCACACTGGGGTTAAGACCTGAGTGTGTGGGCTCTTCTGAGCCTTGCAGTTACATAGGGATACAGCTGTCTGAAAAAACGCGTTTATTTCGGGCTGAAAAACACGTTTTGAAAAGTGAGCTGTTACTGACCCATAACTTACATGGGGCTGACCAAACTTGCAGAAACATGTTTATTTCTGCTGAAAAACATGTTTTGACACTTTCAGCACACTGGGGTTAAGACCTGAGTGTGTGGGCTCTTCTGAGCCTTGCAGTTACATAGGGATACAGCTGTCTGAAAAAACGCGTTTATTTCGGGCTGAAAAACAAGTTTTGAAAAGTGAGCTGTTACTGCCCCATAAGTTACATGGGGCTGACCAAACTTGCAGAAACATGTTTATTTCTGCTGAAAAACATGTTTTGACACTTTCAGCACACTGGGGTTAAGACCTGAGTGTGTGGGCTCTTCTGAGCCTTGCAGTTACATAGGGATACAGCTGTCTGAAAAAACGCGTTTATTTCGGGCTGAAAAACACGTTTTGAAAAGTGAGCTGTTACTGCCCCATAAGTTACATGGGGCTGACCAAACTTGCAGAAACATGTTTATTTCTGCTGAAAAACATGTTTTGACACTTTCAGCACACTGGGGTTAAGACCTGAGTGTGTGGGCTCTTCTGAGCCTTGCAGTTACATAGGGATACAGCTGTCTGAAAAAACGCGTTTATTTCGGGCTGAAAAACACGTTTTGAAAAGTGAGCTGTTACTGACCCATAACTTACATGGGGCTGACCAAACTTGCAGAAACATGTTTATTTCTGCTGAAAAACATGTTTTGACACTTTCAGCACACTGGGGTTAAGACCTGAGTGTGTGGGCTCTTCTGAGCCTTGCAGTTACATAGGGATACAGCTGTCTGAAAAAACGCGTTTATTTCGGGCTGAAAAACACGTTTTGAAAAGTGAGCTGTTACTGCCCCATAAGTTACATGGGGCTGACCAAACTTGCAGAAACATGTTTATTTCTGCTGAAAAACATGTTTTGACACTTTCAGCACACTGGGGTTAAGACCTGAGTGTGTGGGCTCTTCTGAGCCTTGCAGTTACATAGGGATACAGCTGTCTGAAAAAACGCGTTTATTTCGGGCTGAAAAACACGTTTTGAAAAGTGAGCTGTTACTGACCCATAACTTACATGGGGCTGACCAAACTTGCAGAAACATGTTTATTTCTGCTGAAAAACACGATTTGACACTTTCAGCACACTGGGGTTAAGACCTGAGTGTGTGGGCTCTTCTGAGCCTTGCAGTTACATAGGGATACAGCTGTATGAAAAAACGTGTTTATTTCGGGCTGAAAAACACGTTTTGAAAAGTGAGCTGTTACTGCAACATAAGTTACATGGGGTTGACCAAACTTGCAGAAACATGTTTATTTCTGCTGAAAAACATGTTTTGACACTTTCAGCACACTGGGGTTAAGACCTGAGTGTGTGGGCTCTTCTGAGCCTTGCAGTTACATAGGGATACAGCTGTCTGAAAAAACGCGTTTATTTCGGGCTGAAAAACACGTTTTGAAAAGTGAGCTGTCACTTACCCATAACTTACATGGGGCTGACCAAACTTGCAGAAACATGTTTATTTCTGCTGAAAAACACGATTTGACACTTTCAGCACACTGGGGT
The DNA here is from genome assembly GCF_040954835.1 of Lepisosteus oculatus. Taxonomy (NCBI): domain Eukaryota; kingdom Metazoa; phylum Chordata; class Actinopteri; order Semionotiformes; family Lepisosteidae; genus Lepisosteus; species Lepisosteus oculatus. The sequence goes on along the minus strand of NW_027168052.1, from coordinate 23,936 downwards.
TAAGACCTGAGTGTGTGGGCTCTTCTGAGCCTTGCAGTTACATAGGGATACAGCTGTCTGAAAAAACGCGTTTATTTCGGGCTGAAAAACACGTTTTGAAAAGTGAGCTGTTACTGACCCATAACTTACATGGGGCTGACCAAACTTGCAGAAACATGTTTATTTCTGCTGAAAAACACGATTTGACACTTTCAGCACACTGGGGTTAAGACCTGAGTGTTTGGGCTCTTCTGAGCCTTGCAGTTACATAGGGATACAGCTGTCTGAAGAAACGCGTTTATTTCGGGCTGAAAAACACGTTTTGAAAAGTGAGCTGTTACTGCCCCATAAGTTACATGGGGCTGACCAAACTTGCAGAAACATGTTTATTTCTGCTGAAAAACATGTTTTGACACTTTCAGCACACTGGGGTTAAGACCTGAGTGTGTGGGCTCTTCTGAGCCTTGCAGTTACATAGGGATACAGCTGTCTGAAAAAACGCGTTTATTTCGGGCTGAAAAACACGTTTTGAAAAGTGAGCTGTTACTGACCCATAACTTACATGGGGCTGACCAAACTTGCAGAAACATGTTTATTTCTGCTGAAAAACATGTTTTGACACTTTCAGCACACTGGGGTTAAGACCTGAGTGTGTGGGCTCTTCTGAGCCTTGCAGTTACATAGGGATACAGCTGTCTGAAAAAACGCGTTTATTTCGGGCTGAAAAACACGTTTTGAAAAGTGAGCTGTTACTGACCCATAACTTACATGGGGCTGACCAAACTTGCAGAAACATGTTTATTTCTGCTGAAAAACACGATTTGACACTTTCAGCACACTGGGGTTAAGACCTGAGTGTGTGGGCTCTTCTGAGCCTTGCAGTTACATAGGGATACAGCTGTCTGAAAAAACGTGTTTATTTCGGGCTGAAAAACACGTTTTGAAAAGTGAGCTGTTACTGCAACATAAGTTACATGGGGTTGACCAAACTTGCAGAAACATGTTTATTTCTGCTGAAAAACATGTTTTGACACTTTCAGCACACTGGGGTTAAGACCTGAGTGTGTGGGCTCTTCTGAGCCTTGCAGTTACATAGGGATACAGCTGTCTGAAAAAACGCGTTTATTTCGGGCTGAAAAACACGTTTTGAAAAGTGAGCTGTTACTGCCCCATAAGTTACATGGGGCTGACCAAACTTGCAGAAACATGTTTATTTCTGCTGAAAAACATGTTTTGACACTTTCAGCACACTGGGGTTAAGACCTGAGTGTGTGGGCTCTTCTGAGCCTTGCAGTTACATAGGGATACAGCTGTCTGAAAAAACGCGTTTATTTCGGGCTGAAAAACACGTTTTGAAAAGTGAGCTGTTACTGACCCATAACTTACATGGGGTTGACCAAACTTGCAGAAACATGTTTATTTCTGCTGAAAAACATGTTTTGACACTTTCAGCACACTGGGGTTAAGACCTGAGTGTGTGGGCTCTTCTGAGCCTTGCAGTTACATAGGGATACAGCTGTCTGAAAAAACGTGTTTATTTCGGGCTGAAAAACACGTTTTGAAAAGTGAGCTGTTACTGCAACATAAGTTACATGGGGTTGACCAAACTTGCAGAAACATGTTTATTTCTGCTGAAAAACATGTTTTGACACTTTCAGCACACTGGGGTTAAGACCTGAGTGTGTGGGCTCTTCTGAACCTTGCAGTTACATAGGGATACAGCTGTCTGAAAAAACGCGTTTATTTCGAGCTGAAAAACACGTTTTGAAAAGTGAGCTGTTACTGCCCCATAAGTTACATGGGGTTGACCAAACTTGCAGAAACATGTTTATTTCTGCTGAAAAACATGTTTTGACACTTTCAGCACACTGGGGTTAAGACCTGAGTGTGTGGGCTCTTCTGAGCCTTGCAGTTACATAGGGATACAGCTGTCTGAAAAAACGTGTTTATTTCGGGCTGAAAAACACGTTTTGAAAAGTGAGCTGTTACTGCAACATAAGTTACATGGGGTTGACCAAACTTGCAGAAACATGTTTATTTCTGCTGAAAAACATGTTTTGACACTTTCAGCACACTGGGGTTAAGACCTGAGTGTGTGGGCTCTTCTGAGCCTTGCAGTTACATAGGGATACAGCTGTCTGAAAAAACGCGTTTATTTCGGGCTGAAAAACACGTTTTGAAAAGTGAGCTGTTACTGACCCATAACTTACATGGGGCTGACCAAACTTGCAGAAACATGTTTATTTCTGCTGAAAAACACGATTTGACACTTTCAGCACACTGGGGTTAAGACCTGAGTGTGTGGGCTCTTCTGAGCCTTGCAGTTACATAGGGATACAGCTGTATGAAAAAACGTGTTTATTTCGGGCTGAAAAACACGTTTTGAAAAGTGAGCTGTTACTGCAACATAAGTTACATGGGGTTGACCAAACTTGCAGAAACATGTTTATTTCTGCTGAAAAATATGTTTTGACACTTTCAGCACACTGGGGTTAAGACCTGAGTGTGTGGGCTCTTCTGAGCCTTGCAGTTACATAGGGATACAGCTGTCTGAAAAAACGCGTTTATTTCGGGCTGAAAAACACGTTTTGAAAAGTGAGCTGTTACTGCAACATAAGTTACATGGGGTTGACCAAACTTGCAGAAACATGTTTATTTCTGCTGAAAAACATGTTTTGACACTTTCAGCACACTGGGGTTAAGACCTGAGTGTGTGGGCTCTTCTGAGCCTTGCAGTTACATAGGGATACAGCTGTCTGAAAAAACGCGTTTATTTCGGGCTGAAAAACACGTTTTGAAAAGTGAGCTGTTACTGCCCCATAAGTTATATGGGGCTGACCAAACTTGCAGAAACATGTTTATTTCTGCTGAAAAACATGTTTTGACACTTTCAGCACACTGGGGTTAAGACCTGAGTGTGTGGGCTCTTCTGAGCCTTGCAGTTACATAGGGATACAGCTGTCTGAAAAACGCGTTTATTTCGGGCTGAAAAACACGTTTTGAAAAGTGAGCTATCACTGACCCATAACTTACATGGGGCTGACCAAACTTGCAGAAACATGTTTATTTCTGCTGAAAAACACGATTTGACACTTTCAGCACACTGGGGTTAAGACCTGAGTGTGTGGGCTCTTCTGAGCCTTGCAGTTACATAGGGATACAGCTGTCTGAAAAAACGTGTTTATTTCGGGCTGAAAAACACGTTTTGAAAAGTGAGCTTTTACTGCAACATAAGTTACTTGGGGTTGACCAAACTTGCAGAAACATGTTTATTTCTGCTGAAAAACATGTTTTGACACTTTCAGCACACTGGGGTTAAGACCTGAGTGTGTGGGCTCTTCTGAGCCTTGCAGTTACATAGGGATACAGCTGTCTGAAAAAACGTGTTTATTTCGGGCTGAAAAACACGTTTTGAAAAGTGAGCTGTTACTGCAACATAAGTTACATGGGGTTGACCAAACTTGCAGAAACATGTTTATTTCTGCTGAAAAACATGTTTTGACACTTTCAGCACACTGGGGTTAAGACCTGAGTGTGTGGGCTCTTCTGAGCCTTGCAGTTACATAGGGATACAGCTGTATGAAAAAACGTGTTTATTTCGGGCTGAAAAACACGTTTTGAAAAGTGAGCTGTTACTGCAACATAAGTTACATGGGGTTGACCAAACTTGCAGAAACATGTTTATTTCTGCTGAAAAACATGTTTTGACACTTTCAGCACACTGGGGTTAAGACCTGAGTGTGTGGGCTCTTCTGAGCCTTGCAGTTACATAGGGATACAGCTGTCTGAAAAAACGCGTTTATTTCGGGCTGAAAAACACGTTTTGAAAAGTGAGCTGTTACTGACCCATAACTTACATGGGGTTGACCAAACTTGCAGAAACATGTTTATTTCTGCTGAAAAACACGATTTGACACTTTCAGCACACTGGGGTTAAGACCTGAGTGTGTGGGCTCTTCTGAGCCTTGCAGTTACATAGGGATACAGCTGTCTGAAAAAACGTGTTTATTTCGGGCTGAAAAACACGTTTTGAAAAGTGAGCTGTTACTGCAACATAAGTTACATGGGGTTGACCAAACTTGCAGAAACATGTTTATTTCTGCTGAAAAACATGTTTTGACACTTTCAGCACACTGGGGTTAAGACCTGAGTGTGTGGGCTCTTCTGAGCCTTGCAGTTACATAGGGATACAGCTGTCTGAAAAAACGCGTTTATTTCGGGCTGAAAAACACGTTTTGAAAAGTGAGCTGTTACTGCCCCATAAGTTACATGGGGCTGACCAAACTTGCAGAAACATGTTTATTTCTGCTGAAAAACACGATTTTACACTTTCAGCACACTGGGGTTAAGACCTGAGTGTGTGGGCTCTTCTGAGCCTTGCAGTTACATAGGGATACAGCTGTCTGAAAAAACGCGTTTATTTCGGGCTGAAAAACACGTTTTGAAAAGTGAGCTGTTACTGACCCATAACTTACATGGGGCTGACCAAACTTGCAGAAACATGTTTATTTCTGCTGAAAAACACGATTTGACACTTTCAGCACACTGGGGTTAAGACCTGAGTGTGTGGGCTCTTCTGAGCCTTGCAGTTACATAGGGATACAGCTGTCTGAAAAAACGCGTTTATTTCGGGCTGAAAAACACGTTTTGAAAAGTGAGCTGTTACTGCCCCATAAGTTACATGGGGCTGACCAAACTTGCAGAAACATGTTTATTTCTGCTGAAAAACACGATTTGACACTTTCAGCACACTGGGGTTAAGACCTGAGTGTGTGGGCTCTTCTGAGCCTTGCAGTTACATAGGGATACAGCTGTCTGAAAAAACGTGTTTATTTCGGGCTGAAAAACACGTTTTGAAAAGTGAGCTGTTACTGCAACATAAGTTACATGGGGTTGACCAAACTTGCAGAAACATGTTTATTTCTGCTGAAAAACATGTTTTGACACTTTCAGCACACTGGAGTTAAGACCTGAGTGTGTGGGCTCTTCTGAACCTTGCAGTTACATAGGGATACAGCTGTCTGAAAAAACGCGTTTATTTCGGGCTGAAAAACACGTTTTGAAAAGTGAGCTGTTACTGCCCCATAAGTTACATGGGGTTGACCAAACTTGCAGAAACATGTTTATTTCTGCTGAAAAACATGTTTTGACACTTTCAGCACACTGGGGTTAAGACCTGAGTGTGTGGGCTCTTCTGAGCCTTGCAGTTACATAGGGATACAGCTGTCTGAAAAAACGTGTTTATTTCGGGCTGAAAAACACGTTTTGAAAAGTGAGCTGTTACTGCAACATAAGTTACATGGGGTTGACCAAACTTGCAGAAACATGTTTATTTCTGCTGAAAAACATGTTTTGACACTTTCAGCACACTGGGGTTAAGACCTGAGTGTGTGGGCTCTTCTGAGCCTTGCAGTTACATAGGGATACAGCTGTCTGAAAAAACGCGTTTATTTCGGGCTGAAAAACACGTTTTGAAAAGTGAGCTGTTACTGACCCATAACTTACATGGGGCTGACCAAACATGCAGAAACATGTTTATTTCTGCTGAAAAACACGATTTGACACTTTCAGCACACTGGGGTTAAGACCTGAGTGTGTGGGCTCTTCTGAGCCTTGCAGTTACATAGGGATACAGCTGTCTGAAAAAACGTGTTTATTTCGGGCTGAAAAACACGTTTTGAAAAGTGAGCTGTTACTGCAACATAAGTTACATGGGGTTGACCAATCTTGCAGAAACATGTTTATTTCTGCTGAAAAACATGTTTTGACACTTTCAGCACACTGGAGTTAAGACCTGAGTGTGTGGGCTCTTCTGAACCTTGCAGTTACATAGGGATACAGCTGTCTGAAAAAACGCGTTTATTTCGGGCTGAAAAACACGTTTTGAAAAGTGAGCTGTTACTGCCCCATAAATTACATGGGGTTGACCAAACTTGCAGAAACATGTTTATTTCTGCTGAAAAACATGTTTTGACACTTTCAGCACACTGGGGTTAAGACCTGAGTGTGTGGGCTCTTCTGAGCCTTGCAGTTACATAGGGATACAGCTGTCTGAAAAAACGTGTTTATTTCGGGCTGAAAAACACGTTTTGAAAAGTGAGCTGTTACTGCAACATAAGTTACATGGGGTTGACCAAACTTGCAGAAACATGTTTATTTCTGCTGAAAAACATGTTTTGACACTTTCAGCACACTGGGGTTAAGACCTGAGTGTGTGGGCTCTTCTGAGCCTTGCAGTTACATAGGGATACAGCTGTCTGAAAAAACGCGTTTATTTCGGGCTGAAAAACACGTTTTGAAAAGTGAGCTGTTACTGCAACATAAGTTACATGGGGTTGACCAAACTTGCAGAAACATGTTTATTTCTGCTAAAAAACATGTTTTGACACTTTCAGCACACTGGGGTTAAGACCTGAGTGTGTGGGCTCTTCTGAGCCTTGCAGTTACATAGGGATACAGCTGTCTGAAAAAACGCGTTTATTTCGGGCTGAAAAACACGTTTTGAAAAGTGAGCTGTTACTGACCCATAACTTACATGGGGCTGACCAAACTTGCAGAAACATGTTTATTTCTGCTGAAAAACACGATTTGACACTTTCAGCACACTGGGGTTAAGACCTGAGTGTGTGGGCTCTTCTGAGCCTTGCAGTTACATAGGGATACAGCTGTCTGAAAAAACGCGTTTATTTCGGGCTGAAAAACACGTTTTGAAAAGTGAGCTGTTACTGCCCCATAAGTTACATGGGGCTGACCAAACTTGCAGAAACATGTTTATTTCTGCTGAAAAACACGATTTGACACTTTCAGCACACTGGGGTTAAGACCTGAGTGTGTGGGCTCTTCTGAGCCTTGCAGTTACATAGGGATACAGCTGTCTGAAAAAACGCGTTTATTTCGGGCTGAAAAACACGTTTTGAAAAGTGAGCTGTTACTGACCCATAACTTACATGGGGCAGACCAAACTTGCAGAAACATGTTTATTTCTGCTGAAAAACACGATTTGACACTTTCAGCACACTGGGGTTAAGACCTGAGTGTGTGGGCTCTTCTGAGCCTTGCAGTTACATAGGGATACAGCTGTCTGAAAAAACGCGTTTATTTCGGGCTGAAAAACACGTTTTGAAAAGTGAGCTGTTACTGCCCCATAAGTTACATGGGGCTGACCAAACTTGCAGAAACATGTTTATTTCTGCTGAAAAACATGTTTTGACACTTTCAGCACACTGGGGTTAAGACCTGAGTGTGTGGGCTCTTCTGAGCCTTGCAGTTACTTAGGGATACAGCTGTCTGAAAAAACGCGTTTATTTCGGGCTGAAAAACACGTTTTGAAAAGTGAGCTGTTACTGCCCCATAAGTTACATGGGGCTGACCAAACTTGCAGAAACATGTTTATTTCTGCTGAAAAACATGTTTTGACACTTTCAGCACACTGGGGTTAAGACCTGAGTGTGTGGGCTCTTCTGAGCCTTGCAGTTACATAGGGATACAGCTGTCTGAAAAAACGCGTTTATTTCGGGCTGAAAAACACGTTTTGAAAAGTGAGCTGTTACTGACCCATAACTTACATGGGGCTGACCAAACTTGCAGAAACATGTTTATTTCTGCTGAAAAACATGTTTTGACACTTTCAGCACACTGGGGTTAAGACCTGAGTGTGTGGGCTCTTCTGAGCCTTGCAGTTACATAGGGATACAGCTGTCTGAAAAAACGCGTTTATTTCGGGCTGAAAAACAAGTTTTGAAAAGTGAGCTGTTACTGCCCCATAAGTTACATGGGGCTGACCAAACTTGCAGAAACATGTTTATTTCTGCTGAAAAACATGTTTTGACACTTTCAGCACACTGGGGTTAAGACCTGAGTGTGTGGGCTCTTCTGAGCCTTGCAGTTACATAGGGATACAGCTGTCTGAAAAAACGCGTTTATTTCGGGCTGAAAAACACGTTTTGAAAAGTGAGCTGTTACTGCCCCATAAGTTACATGGGGCTGACCAAACTTGCAGAAACATGTTTATTTCTGCTGAAAAACATGTTTTGACACTTTCAGCACACTGGGGTTAAGACCTGAGTGTGTGGGCTCTTCTGAGCCTTGCAGTTACATAGGGATACAGCTGTCTGAAAAAACGCGTTTATTTCGGGCTGAAAAACACGTTTTGAAAAGTGAGCTGTTACTGACCCATAACTTACATGGGGCTGACCAAACTTGCAGAAACATGTTTATTTCTGCTGAAAAACATGTTTTGACACTTTCAGCACACTGGGGTTAAGACCTGAGTGTGTGGGCTCTTCTGAGCCTTGCAGTTACATAGGGATACAGCTGTCTGAAAAAACGCGTTTATTTCGGGCTGAAAAACACGTTTTGAAAAGTGAGCTGTTACTGCCCCATAAGTTACATGGGGCTGACCAAACTTGCAGAAACATGTTTATTTCTGCTGAAAAACATGTTTTGACACTTTCAGCACACTGGGGTTAAGACCTGAGTGTGTGGGCTCTTCTGAGCCTTGCAGTTACATAGGGATACAGCTGTCTGAAAAAACGCGTTTATTTCGGGCTGAAAAACACGTTTTGAAAAGTGAGCTGTTACTGACCCATAACTTACATGGGGCTGACCAAACTTGCAGAAACATGTTTATTTCTGCTGAAAAACACGATTTGACACTTTCAGCACACTGGGGTTAAGACCTGAGTGTGTGGGCTCTTCTGAGCCTTGCAGTTACATAGGGATACAGCTGTATGAAAAAACGTGTTTATTTCGGGCTGAAAAACACGTTTTGAAAAGTGAGCTGTTACTGCAACATAAGTTACATGGGGTTGACCAAACTTGCAGAAACATGTTTATTTCTGCTGAAAAACATGTTTTGACACTTTCAGCACACTGGGGTTAAGACCTGAGTGTGTGGGCTCTTCTGAGCCTTGCAGTTACATAGGGATACAGCTGTCTGAAAAAACGCGTTTATTTCGGGCTGAAAAACACGTTTTGAAAAGTGAGCTGTCACTTACCCATAACTTACATGGGGCTGACCAAACTTGCAGAAACATGTTTATTTCTGCTGAAAAACACGATTTGACACTTTCAGCACACTGGGGTTAAGACCTGAGTGTGTGGGCTCTTCTGAGCCTTGCAGTTACATAGGGATACAGCTGTCTGAAAAAACGTGTTTATTTCGGGCTGAAAAACACGTTTTGAAAAGTGAGCTGTTACTGCAACATAAGTTACATGGGGTTGACCAAACTTGCAGAAATATGTTTATTTCTGCTGAAAAACATGTTTTGACACTTTCAGCACACTGGGGTTAAGACCTGAGTGTGTGGGCTCTTCTGAGCCTTGCAGTTACATAGGGATACAGCTGTATGAAAAAACGTGTTTATTTCGGGCTGAAAAACACGTTTTGAAAAGTGAGCTGTTACTGCAACATAAGTTACATGGGGTTGACCAAACTTGCAGAAACATGTTTATTTCTGCTGAAAAACATGTTTTGACACTTTCAGCACACTGGGGTTAAGACCTGAGTGTGTGGGCTCTTCTGAGCCTTGCAGTTACATAGGGATACAGCTGTCTGAAAAAACGTGTTTATTTCGGGCTGAAAAACACGTTTTGAAAAGTGAGCTTTTACTGCAACATAAGTTACATGGGGTTGACCAGACTTGCAGAAACATGTTTATTTCTGCTGAAAAACATGTTTTGACACTTTCAGCACACTGGGGTTAAGACCTGAGTGTGTGGGCTCTTCTGAACCTTGCAGTTACATAGGGATACAGCTGTCTGAAAAAACGTGTTTATTTCGGGCTGAAAAACACGTTTTGAAAAGTGAGCTGTTACTGCAACATAAGTTACATGGGGTTGACCAAACTTGCAGAAACATGTTTATTTCTGCTGAAAAACATGTTTTGACACTTTCAGCACACTGGGGTTAAGACCTGAGTGTGTGGGCTCTTCTGAGCCTTGCAGTTACATAGGGATACAGCTGTCTGAAAAAACGTGTTTATTTCGGGCTGAAAAACACGTTTTGAAAAGTGAGCTTTTACTGCAACATAAGTTACATGGGGTTGACCAAACTTGCAGAAACATGTTTATTTCTGCTGAAAAACATGTTTTGACACTTTCAGCACACTGGGGTTAAGACCTGAGTGTGTGGGCTCTTCTGAACCTTGCAGTTACATAGGGATACAGCTGTCTGAAAAAACGTGTTTATTTCGGGCTGAAAAACACGTTTTGAAAAGTGAGCTGTTACTGCAACATAAGTTACATGGGGTTGACCAAACTTGCAGAAACATGTTTATTTCTGCTGAAAAACATGTTTTGACACTTTCAGCACACTGGGGTTAAGACCTGAGTGTGTGGGCTCTTCTGAGCCTTGCAGTTACATAGGGATACAGCTGTCTGAAAAAACGCGTTTATTTCGGGCTGAAAAACACGTTTTGAAAAGTGAGCTGTTACTGCAACATAAGTTACATGGGGTTGACCAAACTTGCAGAAACATGTTTATTTCTGCTGAAAAACATGTTTTGACACTTTCAGCACACTGGGGTTAAGACCTGAGTGTGTGGGCTCTTCTGAGCCTTGCAGTTACATAGGGATACAGCTGTCTGAAAAAACGCGTTTATTTCGGGCTGAAAAACACGTTTTGAAAAGTGAGCTGTTACTGACCCATAACTTACATGGGGTTGACCAAACTTGCAGAAACATGTTTATTTCTGCTGAAAAACACGATTTGACACTTTCAGCACACTGGGGTTAAGACCTGAGTGTGTGGGCTCTTCTGAGCCTTGCAGTTACATAGGGATACAGCTGTCTGAAAAAACGTGTTTATTTCGGGCTGAAAAACACGTTTTGAAAAGTGAGCTGTTACTGCAACATAAGTTACATGGGGTTGACCAAACTTGCAGAAACATGTTTATTTCTGCTGAAAAACATGTTTTGACACTTTCAGCACACTGGGGTTAAGACCTGAGTGTGTGGGCTCTTCTGAACCTTGCAGTTACATAGGGATACAGCTGTCTGAAAAAACGTGTTTATTTCGGGCTGAAAAACACGTTTTGAAAAGTGAGCTGTTACTGCAACATAAGTTACATGGGGTTGACCAAACTTGCAGAAACATGTTTATTTCTGCTGAAAAACATGTTTTGACACTTTCAGCACACTGGGGTTAAGACCTGAGTGTGTGGGCTCTTCTGAGCCTTGCAGTTACATAGGGATACAGCTGTCTGAAAAAACGCGTTTATTTCGGGCTGAAAAACACGTTTTGAAAAGTGAGCTGTTACTGACCCATAACTTACATGGGGCTGACCAAACTTGCAGAAACATGTTTATTTCTGCTGAAAAACATGTTTTGACACTTTCAGCACACTGGGGTTAAGACCTGAGTGTGTGGGCTCTTCTGAGCCTTGCAGTTACATAGGGATACAGCTGTCTGAAAAAACGTGTTTATTTCGGGCTGAAAAACACGTTTTGAAAAGTGAGCTGTTACTGCAACATAAGTTACATGGGGTTGACCAAACTTGCAGAAACATGTTTATTTCTGCTGAAAAACATGTTTTGACACTTTCAGCACACTGGGGTTAAGACCTGAGTGTGTGGGCTCTTCTGAGCCTTGCAGTTACATAGGGATACAGCTGTCTGAAAAAACGCGTTTATTTCGGGCTGAAAAACACGTTTTGAAAAGTGAGCTGTTACTGACCCATAACTTACATGGGGCTGACCAAACATGCAGAAACATGTTTATTTCTGCTGAAAAACACGATTTGACACTTTCAGCACACTGGGGTTAAGACCTGAGTGTGTGGGCTCTTCTGAGCCTTGCAGTTACATAGGGATACAGCTGTCTGAAAAAACGTGTTTATTTCGGGCTGAAAAACACGTTTTGAAAAGTGAGCTGTTACTGCAACATAAGTTACATGGGGTTGACCAATCTTGCAGAAACATGTTTATTTCTGCTGAAAAACATGTTTTGACACTTTCAGCACACTGGAGTTAAGACCTGAGTGTGTGGGCTCTTCTGAACCTTGCAGTTACATAGGGATACAGCTGTCTGAAAAAACGCGTTTATTTCGGGCTGAAAAACACGTTTTGAAAAGTGAGCTGTTACTGCCCCATAAGTTACATGGGGTTGACCAAACTTGCAGAAACATGTTTATTTCTGCTGAAAAACATGTTTTGACACTTTCAGCACACTGGGGTTAAGACCTGAGTGTGTGGGCTCTTCTGAGCCTTGCAGTTACATAGGGATACAGCTGTCTGAAAAAACGTGTTTATTTCGGGCTGAAAAACACGTTTTGAAAAGTGAGCTGTTACTGCAACATAAGTTACATGGGGTTGACCAAACTTGCAGAAACATGTTTATTTCTGCTGAAAAACATGTTTTGACACTTTCAGCACACTGGGGTTAAGACCTGAGTGTGTGGGCTCTTCTGAGCCTTGCAGTTACATAGGGATACAGCTGTCTGAAAAAACGCGTTTATTTCGGGCTGAAAAACACGTTTTGAAAAGTGAGCTGTTACTGACCCATAACTTACATGGGGCTGACCAAACATGCAGAAACATGTTTATTTCTGCTGAAAAACACGATTTGACACTTTCAGCACACTGGGGTTAAGACCTGAGTGTGTGGGCTCTTCTGAGCCTTGCAGTTACATAGGGATACAGCTGTCTGAAAAAACGTGTTTATTTCGGGCTGAAAAACACGTTTTGAAAAGTGAGCTGTTACTGCAACATAAGTTACATGGGGTTGACCAAACTTGCAGAAACATGTTTATTTCTGCTGAAAAACATGTTTTGACACTTTCAGCACACTGGGGTTAAGACCTGAGTGTGTGGGCTCTTCTGAGCCTTGCAGTTACATAGGGATACAGCTGTCTGAAAAAACGCGTTTATTTCGGGCTGAAAAACACGTTTTGAAAAGTGAGCTGTTACTGCAACATAAGTTACATGGGGTTGACCAAACTTGCAGAAACATGTTTATTTCTGCTAAAAAACATGTTTTGACACTTTCAGCACACTGGGGTTAAGACCTGAGTGTGTGGGCTCTTCTGAGCCTTGCAGTTACATAGGGATACAGCTGTCTGAAAAAACGCGTTTATTTCGGGCTGAAAAACACGTTTTGAAAAGTGAGCTGTTACTGACCCATAACTTACATGGGGCTGACCAAACTTGCAGAAACATGTTTATTTCTGCTGAAAAACACGATTTGACACTTTCAGCACACTGGGGTTAAGACCTGAGTGTGTGGGCTCTTCTGAGCCTTGCAGTTACATAGGGATACAGCTGTCTGAAAAAACGCGTTTATTTCGGGCTGAAAAACACGTTTTGAAAAGTGAGCTGTTACTGCCCCATAAGTTACATGGGGCTGACCAAACTTGCAGAAACATGTTTATTTCTGCTGAAAAACACGATTTGACACTTTCAGCACACTGGGGTTAAGACCTGAGTGTGTGGGCTCTTCTGAGCCTTGCAGTTACATAGGGATACAGCTGTCTGAAAAAACGCGTTTATTTCGGGCTGAAAAACACGTTTTGAAAAGTGAGCTGTTACTGACCCATAACTTACATGGGGCAGACCAAACTTGCAGAAACATGTTTATTTCTGCTGAAAAACACGATTTGACACTTTCAGCACACTGGGGTTAAGACCTGAGTGTGTGGGCTCTTCTGAGCCTTGCAGTTACATAGGGATACAGCTGTCTGAAAAAACGCGTTTATTTCGGGCTGAAAAACACGTTTTGAAAAGTGAGCTGTTACTGCCCCATAAGTTACATGGGGCTGACCAAACTTGCAGAAACATGTTTATTTCTGCTGAAAAACATGTTTTGACACTTTCAGCACACTGGGGTTAAGACCTGAGTGTGTGGGCTCTTCTGAGCCTTGCAGTTACTTAGGGATACAGCTGTCTGAAAAAACGCGTTTATTTCGGGCTGAAAAACACGTTTTGAAAAGTGAGCTGTTACTGCCCCATAAGTTACATGGGGCTGACCAAACTTGCAGAAACATGTTTATTTCTGCTGAAAAACATGTTTTGACACTTTCAGCACACTGGGGTTAAGACCTGAGTGTGTGGGCTCTTCTGAGCCTTGCAGTTACATAGGGATACAGCTGTCTGAAAAAACGCGTTTATTTCGGGCTGAAAAACACGTTTTGAAAAGTGAGCTGTTACTGACCCATAACTTACATGGGGCTGACCAAACTTGCAGAAACATGTTTATTTCTGCTGAAAAACATGTTTTGACACTTTCAGCACACTGGGGTTAAGACCTGAGTGTGTGGGCTCTTCTGAGCCTTGCAGTTACATAGGGATACAGCTGTCTGAAAAAACGCGTTTATTTCGGGCTGAAAAACAAGTTTTGAAAAGTGAGCTGTTACTGCCCCATAAGTTACATGGGGCTGACCAAACTTGCAGAAACATGTTTATTTCTGCTGAAAAACATGTTTTGACACTTTCAGCACACTGGGGTTAAGACCTGAGTGTGTGGGCTCTTCTGAGCCTTGCAGTTACATAGGGATACAGCTGTCTGAAAAAACGCGTTTATTTCGGGCTGAAAAACACGTTTTGAAAAGTGAGCTGTTACTGCCCCATAAGTTACATGGGGCTGACCAAACTTGCAGAAACATGTTTATTTCTGCTGAAAAACATGTTTTGACACTTTCAGCACACTGGGGTTAAGACCTGAGTGTGTGGGCTCTTCTGAGCCTTGCAGTTACATAGGGATACAGCTGTCTGAAAAAACGTGTTTATTTCGGGCTGAAAAACACGTTTTGAAAAGTGAGCTGTTACTGCAACATAAGTTACATGGGGCTGACCAAACTTCCAGAAACATGTTTATTTCTGCTGAAAAACATGTTTTGACACTTTCAGCACACTGGGGTTAAGACCTGAGTGTGTGGGCTCTTCTGAGCCTTGCAGTTACATAGGGATACAGCTGTCTGAAAAAACGCGTTTATTTCGGGCTGAAAAACACGTTTTGAAAAGTGAGCTGTTACTGCCCCATAAGTTACATGGGGCTGACCAAACTTGCAGAAACATGTTTATTTCTGCTGAAAAACATGTTTTGACACTTTCAGCACACTGGGGTTAAGACCTGAGTGTGTGGGCTCTTCTGAGCCTTGCAGTTACATAGGGATACGGCTGTCTGAAAAAACGCGTTTATTTCGGGCTGAAAAACACGTTTTGAAAAGTGAGCTGTTACTGACCCATAACTTACATGGGGTTGACCAAACTTGCAGAAACATGTTTATTTCTGCTGAAAAACACGATTTGACACTTTCAGCACACTGGGGTTAAGACCTGAGTGTGTGGGCTCTTCTGAGCCTTGCAGTTACATAGGGATACAGCTGTCTGAAAAAACGTGTTTATTTCGGGCTGAAAAACACGTTTTGAAAAGTGAGCTGTTACTGCAACATAAGTTACATGGGGTTGACCAAACTTGCAGAAACATGTTTATTTCTGCTGAAAAACATGTTTTGACACTTTCAGCACACTGGGGTTAAGACCTGAGTGTGTGGGCTCTTCTGAACCTTGCAGTTACATAGGGATACAGCTGTCTGAAAAAACGTGTTTATTTCGGGCTGAAAAACACGTTTTGAAAAGTGAGCTGTTACTGCAACATAAGTTACATGGGGTTGACCAAACTTGCAGAAACATGTTTATTTCTGCTGAAAAACATGTTTTGACACTTTCAGCACACTGGGGTTAAGACCTGAGTGTGTGGGCTCTTCTGAGCCTTGCAGTTACATAGGGATACAGCTGTCTGAAAAAACGCGTTTATTTCGGGCTGAAAAACACGTTTTGAAAAGTGAGCTGTTACTGACCCATAACTTACATGGGGCTGACCAAACTTGCAGAAACATGTTTATTTCTGCTGAAAAACACGATTTGACACTTTCAGCACACTGGGGTTAAGACCTGAGTGTGTGGGCTCTTCTGAGCCTTGCAGTTACATAGGGATACAGCTGTATGAAAAAACGTGTTTATTTCGGGCTGAAAAACACGTTTTGAAAAGTGAGCTGTTACTGCAACATAAGTTACATGGGGTTGACCAAACTTGCAGAAACATGTTTATTTCTGCTGAAAAACATGTTTTGACACTTTCAGCACACTGGGGTTAAGACCTGAGTGTGTGGGCTCTTCTGAGCCTTGCAGTTACATAGGGATACAGCTGTCTGAAAAAACGCGTTTATTTCGGGCTGAAAAACACGTTTTGAAAAGTGAGCTGTCACTGACCCATAACTTACATGGGGCTGACCAAACTTGCAGAAACATGTTTATTTCTGCTGAAAAACACGATTTGACACTTTCAGCACACTGGGGTTAAGACCTGAGTGTGTGGGCTCTTCTGAGCCTTGCAGTTACATAGGGATACAGCTGTCTGAAAAAACGTGTTTATTTCGGGCTGAAAAACACGTTTTGAAAAGTGAGCTGTTACTGCAACATAAGTTACATGGGGTTGACCAAACTTGCAGAAATATGTTTATTTCTGCTGAAAAACATGTTTTGACACTTTCAGCACACTGGGGTTAAGACCTGAGTGTGTGGGCTCTTCTGAGCCTTGCAGTTACATAGGGATACAGCTGTATGAAAAAACGTGTTTATTTCGGGCTGAAAAACACGTTTTGAAAAGTGAGCTTTTACTGCAACATAAGTTACATGGGGTTGACCAGACTTGCAGAAACATGTTTATTTCTGCTGAAAAACATGTTTTGACACTTTCAGCACACTGGGGTTAAGACCTGAGTGTGTGGGCTCTTCTGAACCTTGCAGTTACATAGGGATACAGCTGTCTGAAAAAACGTGTTTATTTCGGGCTGAAAAACACGTTTTGAAAAGTGAGCTGTTACTGCAACATAAGTTACATGGGGTTGACCAAACTTGCAGAAACATGTTTATTTCTGCTGAAAAACATGTTTTGACACTTTCAGCACACTGGGGTTAAGACCTGAGTGTGTGGGCTCTTCTGAGCCTTGCAGTTACATAGGGATACAGCTGTCTGAAAAAACGTGTTTATTTCGGGCTGAAAAACACGTTTTGAAAAGTGAGCTTTTACTGCAACATAAGTTACATGGGGTTGACCAAACTTGCAGAAACATGTTTATTTCTGCTGAAAAACATGTTTTGACACTTTCAGCACACTGGGGTTAAGACCTGAGTGTGTGGGCTCTTCTGAACCTTGCAGTTACATAGGGATACAGCTGTCTGAAAAAACGTGTTTATTTCGGGCTGAAAAACACGTTTTGAAAAGTGAGCTGTTACTGCAACATAAGTTACATGGGGTTGACCAAACTTGCAGAAACATGTTTATTTCTGCTGAAAAACATGTTTTGACACTTTCAGCACACTGGGGTTAAGACCTGAGTGTGTGGGCTCTTCTGAGCCTTGCAGTTACATAGGGATACAGCTGTCTGAAAAAACGCGTTTATTTCGGGCTGAAAAACACGTTTTGAAAAGTGAGCTGTTACTGCAACATAAGTTACATGGGGTTGACCAAACTTGCAGAAACATGTTTATTTCTGCTGAAAAACATGTTTTGACACTTTCAGCACACTGGGGTTAAGACCTGAGTGTGTGGGCTCTTCTGAGCCTTGCAGTTACATAGGGATACAGCTGTCTGAAAAAACGCGTTTATTTCGGGCTGAAAAACACGTTTTGAAAAGTGAGCTGTTACTGACCCATAACTTACATGGGGTTGACCAAACTTGCAGAAACATGTTTATTTCTGCTGAAAAACACGATTTGACACTTTCAGCACACTGGGGTTAAGACCTGAGTGTGTGGGCTCTTCTGAGCCTTGCAGTTACATAGGGATACAGCTGTCTGAAAAAACGTGTTTATTTCGGGCTGAAAAACACGTTTTGAAAAGTGAGCTGTTACTGCAACATAAGTTACATGGGGTTGACCAAACTTGCAGAAACATGTTTATTTCTGCTGAAAAACATGTTTTGACACTTTCAGCACAGTGGGGTTAAGACCTGAATGTGTGGGCTCTTCTGAACCTTGCAGTTACATAGGGATACAGCTGTCTGAAAAAACGTGTTTATTTCGGGCTGAAAAACACGTTTTGAAAAGTGAGCTGTTACTGCAACATAAGTTACATGGGGTTGACCAAACTTGCAGAAACATGTTTATTTCTGCTGAAAAACATGTTTTGACACTTTCAGCACACTGGGGTTAAGACCTGAGTGTGTGGGCTCTTCTGAGCCTTGCAGTTACATAGGGATACAGCTGTCTGAAAAAACGCGTTTATTTCGGGCTGAAAAACACGTTTTGAAAAGTGAGCTGTTACTGACCCATAACTTACATGGGGCTGACCAAACATGCAGAAACATGTTTATTTCTGCTGAAAAACACGATTTGACACTTTCAGCACACTGGGGTTAAGACCTGAGTGTGTGGGCTCTTCTGAGCCTTGCAGTTACATAGGGATACAGCTGTCTGAAAAAACGTGTTTATTTCGGGCTGAAAAACACGTTTTGAAAAGTGAGCTGTTACTGCAACATAAGTTACATGGGGTTGACCAATCTTGCAGAAACATGTTTATTTCTGCTGAAAAACATGTTTTGACACTTTCAGCACACTGGAGTTAAGACCTGAGTGTGTGGGCTCTTCTGAACCTTGCAGTTACATAGGGATACAGCTGTCTGAAAAAACGCGTTTATTTCGGGCTGAAAAACACGTTTTGAAAAGTGAGCTGTTACTGCCCCATAAATTACATGGGGTTGACCAAACTTGCAGAAACATGTTTATTTCTGCTGAAAAACATGTTTTGACACTTTCAGCACACTGGGGTTAAGACCTGAGTGTGTGGGCTCTTCTGAGCCTTGCAGTTACATAGGGATACAGCTGTCTGAAAAAACGTGTTTATTTCGGGCTGAAAAACACGTTTTGAAAAGTGAGCTGTTACTGCAACATAAGTTACATGGGGTTGACCAAACTTGCAGAAACATGTTTATTTCTGCTGAAAAACATGTTTTGTCACTTTCAGCACACTGGGGTTAAGACCTGAGTGTGTGGGCTCTTCTGAGCCTTGCAGTTACATAGGGATACAGCTGTCTGAAAAAACGCGTTTATTTCGGGCTGAAAAACACGTTTTGAAAAGTGAGCTGTTACTGCAACATAAGTTACATGGGTTGACCAAACTTGCAGAAACATGTTTATTTCTGCTGAAAAAACATGTTTTGACACTTTCAGCACACTGGGGTTAAGACCTGAGTGTGTGGGCTCTTCTGAGCCTTGCAGTTACATAGGGATACAGCTGTCTGAAAAAACGCGTTTATTTCGGGCTGAAAAACACGTTTTGAAAAGTGAGCTGTTACTGACCCATAACTTACATGGGGCTGACCAAACTTGCAGAAACATGTTTATTTCTGCTGAAAAACACGATTTGACACTTTCAGCACACTGGGGTTAAGACCTGAGTGTGTGGGCTCTTCTGAGCCTTGCAGTTACATAGGGATACAGCTGTCTGAAAAACGCGTTTATTTCGGGCTGAAAAACACGTTTTGAAAAGTGAGCTGTTACTGCCCCATAAGTTACATGGGGCTGACCAAACTTGCAGAAACATGTTTATTTCTGCTGAAAAACACGATTTGACACTTTCAGCACACTGGGGTTAAGACCTGAGTGTGTGGGCTCTTCTGAGCCTTGCAGTTACATAGGGATACAGCTGTCTGAAAAAACGCGTTTATTTCGGGCTGAAAAACACGTTTTGAAAAGTGAGCTGTTACTGACCCATAACTTACATGGGGCAGACCAAACTTGCAGAAACATGTTTATTTCTGCTGAAAAACACGATTTGACACTTTCAGCACACTGGGGTTAAGACCTGAGTGTGTGGGCTCTTCTGAGCCTTGCAGTTACATAGGGATACAGCTGTCTGAAAAAACGCGTTTATTTCGGGCTGAAAAACACGTTTTGAAAAGTGAGCTGTTACTGCCCCATAAGTTACATGGGGCTGACCAAACTTGCAGAAACATGTTTATTTCTGCTGAAAAACATGTTTTGACACTTTCAGCACACTGGGGTTAAGACCTGAGTGTGTGGGCTCTTCTGAGCCTTGCAGTTACATAGGGATACAGCTGTCTGAAAAAACGCGTTTATTTCGGGCTGAAAAACACGTTTTGAAAAGTGAGCTGTTACTGCCCCATAAGTTACATGGGGCTGACCAAACTTGCAGAAACATGTTTATTTCTGCTGAAAAACATGTTTTGACACTTTCAGCACACTGGGGTTAAGACCTGAGTGTGTGGGCTCTTCTGAGCCTTGCAGTTACATAGGATAAAGCTGTCTAAAAAAAACGCTTATTTCGGGCTGAAAAAACACGTTTTGAAAAGTGAGCTGTTACTGCCCCATAAGTTACATGGGGCTGACCAAACTTGCAGAAACATGTTTATTTCTGCTGAAAAACATGTTTTGACACTTTCAGCACACTGGGGTTAAGACCTGAGTGTGTGGGCTCTTCTGAGCCTTGCAGTTACATAGGGATACAGCTGTCTGAAAAAACGCGTTTATTTCGGGCTGAAAAACACGTTTTGAAAAGTGAGCTGTTACTGACCCATAACTTACATGGGGCTGACCAAACTTGCAGAAACATGTTTATTTCTGCTGAAAAACACGATTTGACACTTTCAGCACACTGGGGTTAAGACCTGAGTGTGTGGGCTCTTCTGAGCCTTGCAGTTACATAGGGATACAGCTGTCTGAAAAAACGTGTTTATTTCGGGCTGAAAAACACGTTTTGAAAAGTGAGCTGTTACTGCAACATAAGTTACATGGGGTTGACCAACTTGCAGAAACATGTTTATTTCTGCTGAAAAACATGTTTTGACACTTTCAGCACACTGGGGTTAAGACCTGAGTGTGTGGGCTCTTCTGAGCCTTGCAGTTACATAGGGATACAGCTGTCTGAAAAAACGCGTTTATTTCGGGCTGAAAAACACGTTTTGAAAAGTGAGCTGTTACTGCCCCATAAGTTACATGGGGCTGACCAAACTTGCAGAAACATGTTTATTTCTGCTGAAAAACATGTTTTGACACTTTCAGCACACTGGGGTTAAGACCTGAGTGTGTGGGCTCTTCTGAGCCTTGCAGTTACATAGGGATACAGCTGTCTGAAAAAACGCGTTTATTTCGGGCTGAAAAACACGTTTTGAAAAGTGAGCTGTTACTGCCCCATAAGTTACATGGGGTTGACCAAACTTGCAGAAACATGTTTATTTCTGCTGAAAAACATGTTTTGACACTTTCAGCACACTGGGGTTAAGACCTGAGTGTGTGGGCTCTTCTGAGCCTTGCAGTTACATAGGGATACAGCTGTCTGAAAAAACGTGTTTATTTCGGGCTGAAAAACACGTTTTGAAAAGTGAGCTGTTACTGCAACATAAGTTACATGGGGTTGACCAAACTTGCAGAAACATGTTTATTTCTGCTGAAAAACATGTTTTGACACTTTCAGCACACTGGGGTTAAGACCTGAGTGTGTGGGCTCTTCTGAGCCTTGCAGTTACATAGGGATACAGCTGTCTGAAAAAACGCGTTTATTTCGGGCTGAAAAACACGTTTTGAAAAGTGAGCTGTTACTGACCCATAACTTACATGGGGCTGACCAAACTTGCAGAAACATGTTTATTTCTGCTGAAAAACACGATTTGACACTTTCAGCACACTGGGGTTAAGACCTGAGTGTGTGGGCTCTTCTGAGCCTTGCAGTTACATAGGGATACAGCTGTATGAAAAAACGTGTTTATTTCGGGCTGAAAAACACGTTTTGAAAAGTGAGCTGTTACTGCAACATAAGTTACATGGGGTTGACCAAACTTGCAGAAACATGTTTATTTCTGCTGAAAAACATGTTTTGACACTTTCAGCACACTTGGGTTAAGACCTGAGTGTGTGGGCTCTTCTGAGCCTTGCAGTTACATAGGGATACAGCTGTCTGAAAAAACGCGTTTATTTCGGGCTGAAAAACACGTTTTGAAAAGTGAGCTGTTACTGCCCCATAAGTTATATGGGGCTGACCAAACTTGCAGAAACATGTTTATTTCTGCTGAAAAACATGTTTTGACACTTTCAGCACACTGGGGTTAAGACCTGAGTGTGTGGGCTCTTCTGAGCTTGCAGTTACATAGGGATACAGCTGTCTGAAAAAACGCGTTTATTTCGGGCTGAAAAACACGTTTTGAAAAGTGAGCTGTCACTGACCCATAACTTACATGGGGCTGACCAAACTTGCAGAAACATGTTTATTTCTGCTGAAAAACACGATTTGACACTTTCAGCACACTGGGGTTAAGACCTGAGTGTGTGGGCTCTTCTGAGCCTTGCAGTTACATAGGGATACAGCTGTCTGAAAAAACGTGTTTATTTCGGGCTGAAAAACACGTTTTGAAAAGTGAGCTTTTACTGCAACATAAGTTACTTGGGGTTGACCAAACTTGCAGAAACATGTTTATTTCTGCTGAAAAACATGTTTTGACACTTTCAGCACACTGGGGTTAAGACCTGAGTGTGTGGGCTCTTCTGAGCCTTGCAGTTACATAGGGATACAGCTGTCTGAAAAAACGTGTTTATTTCGGGCTGAAAAACACGTTTTGAAAAGTGAGCTGTTACTGCAACATAAGTTACATGGGGTTGACCAAACTTGCAGAAACATGTTTATTTCTGCTGAAAAACATGTTTTGACACTTTCAGCACACTGGGGTTAAGACCTGAGTGTGTGGCTCTTCTGAGCCTTGCAGTTACATAGGGATACAGCTGTATGAAAAAACGTGTTTATTTCGGGCTGAAAAACACGTTTTGAAAAGTGAGCTGTTACTGCAACATAAGTTACATGGGGTTGACCAAACTTGCAGAAACATGTTTATTTCTGCTGAAAAACATGTTTTGACACTTTCAGCACACTGGGGTTAAGACCTGAGTGTGTGGGCTCTTCTGAGCCTTGCAGTTACATAGGGATACAGCTGTCTGAAAAAACGCGTTTATTTCGGGCTGAAAAACACGTTTTGAAAAGTGAGCTGTTACTGACCCATAACTTACATGGGGTTGACCAAACTTGCAGAAACATGTTTATTTCTGCTGAAAAACACGATTTGACACTTTCAGCACACTGGGGTTAAGACCTGAGTGTGTGGGCTCTTCTGAGCCTTGCAGTTACATAGGGATACAGCTGTCTGAAAAAACGTGTTTATTTCGGGCTGAAAAACACGTTTTGAAAAGTGAGCTGTTACTGCAACATAAGTTACATGGGGTTGACCAAACTTGCAGAAACATGTTTATTTCTGCTGAAAAACATGTTTTGACACTTTCAGCACACTGGGGTTAAGACCTGAGTGTGTGGGCTCTTCTGAGCCTTGCAGTTACATAGGGATACAGCTGTCTGAAAAAACGCGTTTATTTCGGGCTGAAAAACACGTTTTGAAAAGTGAGCTGTTACTGCCCCATAAGTTACATGGGGCTGACCAAACTTGCAGAAACATGTTTATTTCTGCTGAAAAACACGATTTGACACTTTCAGCACACTGGGGTTAAGACCTGAGTGTGTGGGCTCTTCTGAGCCTTGCAGTTACATAGGGATACAGCTGTCTGAAAAAACGCGTTTATTTCGGGCTGAAAAACACGTTTTGAAAAGTGAGCTGTTACTGACCCATAACTTACATGGGGCTGACCAAACTTGCAGAAACATGTTTATTTCTGCTGAAAAACACGATTTGACACTTTCAGCACACTGGGGTTAAGACCTGAGTGTGTGGGCTCTTCTGAGCCTTGCAGTTACATAGGGATACAGCTGTCTGAAAAACGCGTTTATTTCGGGCTGAAAAACACGTTTTGAAAAGTGAGCTGTTACTGCCCCATAAGTTACATGGGGCTGACCAAACTTGCAGAAACATGTTTATTTCTGCTGAAAAACACGATTTGACACTTTCAGCACACTGGGGTAAAGACCTGAGTGTGTGGGCTCTTCTGAGCCTTGCAGTTACATAGGG
>NW_027168051.1:0-72191 GCF_040954835.1 Lepisosteus oculatus | reverse complement strand
GTAACAGCAAGGCTCAGAAGTGCCCACACACTCAGCCCTTAACCCCAGTGTGCAGAAAGGGTCAAAATGTGTTTTTCAGCAGAAATAAACATGTTTCTGCAAGTTTGGTCAACCCCATGTAAGTTATGGGGCATTAACATCACACTTTTCAAAACGTGTTTTTCAGCCCGAAATAAGCGCGTTTTTTCAGACAACTGAATCTCCTTGTAACAGCAAGGCTCAGAAGAGCCCACACACTCAGCCCTTAACCCCAGTGTACAGAAAGTGTCAAAACGTGTTTTTCAGCAGAAATAAACATGTTTCTGCAAGTTTGGTCAACCCCATGTAAGTTATGGGGCAGTAACATCACACTTTTCAAAACGTGTTTTTCAGCCCGAAATAAGCGCGTTTTTTCAGACAACTGAATCTCCTTGTAACAGCAAGGCTCAGAAGAGCCCACACACTCAGCCCTTAACCCCAGTGTACAGAAAGTGTCAAAACGTGTTTTTCAGCAGAAATAAACATGTTTCTGCAAGTTTGGTCAACCCCATGTAAGTTATGGGGCAGTAACATCACACTTTTCAAAACGTGTTTTTCAGCCCGAAATAAACGCGTTTTTTCAGACAACTGAATCTCCTTGTAACAGCAAGGCTCAGAAGTGCCCACAAACTCAGCCCTTAACCCCAGTGTGCAGAAAGGGTCAAAATGTGTTTTTCAGCAGAAATAAACATGTTTCTGCAAGTTTGGTCAACCCCATGTAAGTTATGGGGCAGTAACATTACAATTTTCAAAACGTGTTTTTCAGCCCGAAATAAACGCGTTTTTTCAGACAACTGAATCTCCTTGTAACAGCAAGGCTCAGAAGAGCCCACACACTCAGTCCTTAACCCCAGTGTACAGAAAGTGCCAAAACGTGTTTTTCAGCAGAAATAAACATGTTTCTGCAAGTTTGGTCAACCCCATGTAAGTTATGGGGCAGTAACATCACATTTTCAAAACGTGTTTTTCAGCCCGAAATAAACGCGTTTTTTCAGACAACTGAATCTCCTTGTAACAGCAAGGCTCAGAAGTGCCCACACACTCAGCCCTTAACCCCAGTGTGCAGAAAGGGTCAAAATGTGTTTTTCAGCAGAAATAAACATGTTTCTGCAAGTTTGGTCAACCCCATGTAAGTTATGGGGCATTAACATCACACTTTTCAAAACGTGTTTTTCAGCCCGAAATAAGCGCGTTTTTTCAGACAACTGAATCTCCTTGTAACAGCAAGGCTCAGAAGAGCCCACACACTCAGCCCTTAACCCCAGTGTGCAGAAAGGGTCAAAATGTGTTTTTCAGCAGAAATAAACATGTTTCTGCAAGTTTGGTCAACCCCATGTAAGTTATGGGGCATTAACATCACACTTTTCAAAACGTGTTTTTCAGCCCAAAATAAGCGCGTTTTTTCAGACAACTGAATCTCCTTGTAACAGCAAGGCTCAGAAGAGCCCACACACTCAGCCCTTAACCCCAGTGTACAGAAAGTGTCAAAACGTGTTTTTCAGCAGAAATAAACATGTTTCTGCAAGTTTGGTCAACCCCATGTAAGTTATGGGGCAGTAACATCACACTTTTCAAAACGTGTTTTTCAGCCCGAAATAAACGCATTTTTTCAGACAACTGAATCTCCTTGTAACAGCAAGGCTCAGAAGAGCCCACACACTCAGCCCTTAACCCCAGTGTACAGAAAGTGTCAAAACGTGTTTTTCAGCAGAAATAAACATGTTTCTGCAAGTTTGGTCAACCCCATGTAAGTTATGGGGTAGTAACATCACACTTTTCAAAACGTGTTTTTCAGCCCGAAATAAACGCGTTTTTTCAGACAACTGAATCTCCTTGTAACAGCAAGGCTCAGAAGTGCCCACACACTCAGCCCTTAACCCCAGTGTGCAGAAAGGGTCAAAATGTGTTTTTCAGCAGAAATAAACATGTTTCTGCAAGTTTGGTCAACCCCATGTAAGTTATGGGGTAGTAACATCACACTTTTCAAAACGTGTTTTTCAGCCCGAAATAAGCGCGTTTTTTCAGACAACTGAATCTCCTTGTAACAGCAAGGCTCAGAAGAGCCCACACACTCAGCCCTTAACCCCAGTGTGCAGAAAGTGTCAAAACGTGTTTTTCAGCAGAAATAAACATGTTTCTGCAAGTTTGGTCAACTCCATGTAAGTTATGGGGCAGTAACATTACACTTTTCAAAACGTGTTTTTCAGCCCGAAATAAACGCGTTTTTTCAGACAACTGAATCTCCTTGTAACAGCAAGGCTCAGAAGAGCCCACACACTCAGCCCTTAACCCCAGTGTACAGAAAGTGCCAAAACGTGTTTTTCAGCAGAAATAAACATGTTTCTGCAAGTTTGGTCAACCCCATGTAAGTTATGGGGCAGTAACATCACATTTTCAAAACGTGTTTTTCAGCCCGAAATAAACGCGTTTTTTCAGACAACTGAATCTCCTTGTAACAGCAAGGCTCAGAAGTGCCCACACACTCAGCCCTTAACCCCAGTGTGCAGAAAGGGTCAAAATGTGTTTTTCAGCAGAAATAAACATGTTTCTGCAAGTTTGGTCAACCCCATGTAAGTTATGGGGCATTAACATCACACTTTTCAAAACGTGTTTTTCAGCCCGAAATAAGCGCGTTTTTTCAGACAACTGAATCTCCTTGTAACAGCAAGGCTCAGAAGAGCCCACACACTCAGCCCTTAACCCCAGTGTGCAGAAAGGGTCAAAATGTGTTTTTCAGCAGAAATAAACATGTTTCTGCAAGTTTGGTCAACCCCATGTAAGTTATGGGGCATTAACATCACACTTTTCAAAACGTGTTTTTCAGCCCGAAATAAGCGCGTTTTTTCAGACAACTGAATCTCCTTGTAACAGCAAGGCTCAGAAGAGCCCACACACTCAGCCCTTAACCCCAGTGTACAGAAAGTGTCAAAACGTGTTTTTCAGCAGAAATAAACATGTTTCTGCAAGTTTGGTCAACCCCATGTAAGTTATGGGGCAGTAACATTACACTTTTCAAAACGTGTTTTTCAGCCCGAAATAAATGCGTTTTTTCAGACAACTGAATCTCCTTGTAACAGCAAGGCTCAGAAGAGCCCACACACTCAGCCCTTAACCCCAGTGTGCAGAAAGTGTCAAAACGTGTTTTTCAGCAGAAATAAACATGTTTCTGCAAGTTTGGTCAACCCCATGTAAGTTATGGGGTAGTAACATCACACTTTTCAAAACGTGTTTTTCAGCCCGAAATAAACGCGTTTTTTCAGACAACTGAATCTCCTTGTAACAGCAAGGCTCAGAAGAGCCCACACACTCAGCCCTTAACCCCAGTGTACAGAAAGTGCCAAAACGTGTTTTTCAGCAGAAATAAACATGTTTCTGCAAGTTTGGTCAACCCCATGTAAGTTATGGGGCAGTAACATCACATTTTCAAAACGTGTTTTTCAGCCCGAAATAAACGCGTTTTTTCAGACAACTGAATCTCCTTGTAACAGCAAGGCTCAGAAGTGCCCACACACTCAGCCCTTAACCCCAGTGTGCAGAAAGGGTCAAAATGTGTTTTTCAGCAGAAATAAACATGTTTCTGCAAGTTTGGTCAACCCCATGTAAGTTATGGGGCATTAACATCACACTTTTCAAAACGTGTTTTTCAGCCCGAAATAAGCGCGTTTTTTCAGACAACTGAATCTCCTTGTAACAGCAAGGCTCAGAAGAGCCCACACACTCAGCCCTTAACCCCAGTGTACAGAAAGTGTCAAAATGTGTTTTTCAGCAGAAATAAACATGTTTCTGCAAGTTTGGTCAACCCCATGTAAGTTATGGGGCAGTAACATCACACTTTTCAAAACGTGTTTTTCAGCCCGAAATAAACGCGTTTTTTCAGACAACTGAATCTCCTTGTAACAGCAAGGCTCAGAAGAGCCCACACACTCAGCCCTTAACCCCAGTGTACAGAAAGTGTCAAAACGTGTTTTTCAGCAGAAATAAACATGTTTCTGCAAGTTTGGTCAACCCCATGTAAGTTATGGGGCAGTAACATCACACTTTTCAAAACGTGTTTTTCAGCCCGAAATAAACGCGTTTTTTCAGACAACTGAATCTCCTTGTAACAGCAAGGCTCAGAAGTGCCCACACACTCAGCCCTTAACCCCAGTGTGCAGAAAGTGTCAAAACGTGTTTTTCAGCAGAAATAAACATGTTTCTGCAAGTTTGGTCAACCCCATGTTAGTTATGGGGCAGTAACATCACTCTTTTCAAAACGTGTTTTTCAGCCCGAAATAAGCGCGTTTTTTCAGACAACTGAATCTCCTTGTAACAGCAAGGCTCAGAAGAGCCCACACACTCAGCCCTTAACCCCAGTGTGCAGAAAGTGTCAAAACGTGTTTTTCAGCAGAAATAAACATGTTTCTGCAAGTTTGGTCAACCCCATGTAAGTTATGGGGTAGTAACATCACACTTTTCAAAACGTGTTTTTCAGCCCGAAATAAACGCGTTTTTTCAGACAACTGAATCTCCTTGTAACAGCAAGGCTTAGAAGAGCCCACACACTCAGCCCTTAACCCCAGTGTACAGAAAGTGTCAAAACGTGTTTTTCAGCAGAAATAAACATGTTTCTGCAAGTTTGGTCAACCCCATGTAAGTTATGGGGCAGTAACATTACACTTTTCAAAACGTGTTTTTCAGCCCGAAATAAACGCGTTTTTTCAGACAACTGAATCTCCTTGTAACAGCAAGGCTCAGAAGAGCCCACACACTCAGCCCTTAACCCCAGTGTACAGAAAGTGCCAAAACGTGTTTTTCAGCAGAAATAAACATGTTTCTGCAAGTTTGGTCAACCCCATGTAAGTTATGGGGCAGTAACATCACATTTTCAAAACGTGTTTTTCAGCCCGAAATAAACGCGTTTTTTCAGACAACTGAATCTCCTTGTAACAGCAAGGCTCAGAAGTGCCCACACACTCAGCCCTTAACCCCAGTGTGCAGAAAGGGTCAAAATGTGTTTTTCAGCAGAAATAAACATGTTTCTGCAAGTTTGGTCAACCCCATGTAAGTTATGGGGCATTAACATCACACTTTTCAAAACGTGTTTTTCAGCCCGAAATAAGCGCGTTTTTTCAGACAACTGAATCTCCTTGTAACAGCAAGGCTCAGAAGAGCCCACACACTCAGCCCTTAACCCCAGTGTACAGAAAGTGTCAAAACGTGTTTTTCAGCAGAAATAAACATGTTTCTGCAAGTTTGGTCAACCCCATGTAAGTTATGGGGCAGTAACATCACACTTTTCAAAACGTGTTTTTCAGCCCGAAATAAACGCGTTTTTTCAGACAACTGAATCTCCTTGTAACAGCAAGGCTCAGAAGAGCCCACACACTCAGCCCTTAACCCCAGTGTGCAGAAAGTGTCAAAACGTGTTTTTCAGCAGAAATAAACATGTTTCTGCAAGTTTGGTCAACCCCATGTAAGTTATGGGGTAGTAACATCACACTTTTCAAAACGTGTTTTTCAGCCCGAAATAAACGCGTTTTTTCAGACAACTGAATCTCCTTGTAACAGCAAGGCTCAGAAGTGCCCACACACTCAGCCCTTAACCCCAGTGTGCAGAAAGGGTCAAAATGTGTTTTTCAGCAGAAATAAACATGTTTCTGCAAGTTTGGTCAACCCCATGTAAGTTATGGGGTAGTAACATCACACTTTTCAAAACATGTTTTTCAGCCCGAAATAAGCGCGTTTTTTCAGACAACTGAATCTCCTTGTAACAGCAAGGCTCAGAAGAGCCCACACACTCAGCCCTTAACCCCAGTGTGCAGAAAGTGTCAAAACGTGTTTTTCAGCAGAAATAAACATGTTTCTGCAAGTTTGGTCAACCCCATGTAAGTTATGGGGCAGTAACATCACATTTTCAAAACGTGTTTTTCAGCCCGAAATAAACGCGTTTTTTCAGACAACTGAATCTCCTTGTAACAGCAAGGCTCAGAAGTGCCCACACACTCAGCCCTTAACCCCAGTGTGCAGAAAGGGTCAAAATGTATTTTTCAGCAGAAATAAACATGTTTCTGCAAGTTTGGTCAACCCCATGTAAGTTATGGGGCATTAACATCACACTTTTAAAAACGTGTTTTTCAGCCCGAAATAAGCGCGTTTTTTCATACAACTGAATCTCCTTGTAACAGCAAGGCTCAGAAGAGCCCACACACTCAGCCCTTAACCCCAGTGTACAGAAAGTGTCAAAACGTGTTTTTCAGCAGAAATAAACATGTTTCTGCAAGTTTGGTCAACCCCATGTAAGTTATGGGGCAGTAACATTACACTTTTCAAAACGTGTTTTTCAGCCCGAAATAAACGCGTTTTTTCAGACAACTGAATCTCCTTGTAACAGCAAGGCTCAGAAGAGCCCACACACTCAGCCCTTAACCCCAGTGTGCAGAAAGTGTCAAAACGTGTTTTTCAGCAGAAATAAACATGTTTCTGCAAGTTTGGTCAACCCCATGTAAGTTATGGGGTAGTAACATCACACTTTTCAAAACGTGTTTTTCAGCCCGAAATAAACGCGTTTTTTCAGACAACTGAATCTCCTTGTAACAGCAAGGCTCAGAAGTGCCCACACACTCAGCCCTTAACCCCAGTGTGCAGAAAGGGTCAAAATGTGTTTTTCAGCAGAAATAAACATGTTTCTGCAAGTTTGGTCAACCCCATGTAAGTTATGGGGTAGTAACATCACACTTTTCAAAACGTGTTTTTCAGCCCGAAATAAGCGCGTTTTTTCAGACAACTGAATCTCCTTGTAACAGCAAGGCTCAGAAGAGCCCACACACTCAGCCCTTAACCCCAGTGTGCAGAAAGTGTCAAAACATGTTTTTCAGCAGAAATAAACATGTTTCTGCAAGTTTGGTCAACCCCATGTAAGTTATGGGGTAGTAACATCACACTTTTCAAAACGTGTTTTTCAGCCCGAAATAAACGCGTTTTTTCAGACAACTGAATCTCCTTGTAACAGCAAGGCTCAGAAGAGCCCACACACTCAGCCCTTAACCCCAGTGTACAGAAAGTGTCAAAACGTGTTTTTCAGCAGAAATAAACATGTTTCTGCAAGTTTGGTCAACCCCATGTAAGTTATGGGGCAGTAACATTACACTTTTCAAAACGTGTTTTTCAGCCCGAAATAAACGCGTTTTTTCAGACAACTGAATCTCCTTGTAACAGCAAGGCTCAGAAGAGCCCACACACTCAGCCCTTAACCCCAGTGTACAGAAAGTGCCAAAACGTGTTTTTCAGCAGAAATAAACATGTTTCTGCAAGTTTGGTCAACCCCATGTAAGTTATGGGGCAGTAACATCACATTTTCAAAACGTGTTTTTCAGCCCGAAATAAACGCGTTTTTTCAGACAACTGAATCTCCTTGTAACAGCAAGGCTCAGAAGTGCCCACACACTCAGCCCTTAACCCCAGTGTGCAGAAAGGGTCAAAATGTGTTTTTCAGCAGAAATAAACATGTTTCTGCAAGTTTGGTCAACCCCATGTAAGTTATGGGGCATTAACATCACACTTTTCAAAACGTGTTTTTCAGCCCGAAATAAGCGCGTTTTTTCAGACAACTGAATCTCCTTGTAACAGCAAGGCTCAGAAGAGCCCACACACTCAGCCCTTAACCCCAGTGTGCAGAAAGGGTCAAAATGTGTTTTTCAGCAGAAATAAACATGTTTCTGCAAGTTTGGTCAACCCCATGTAAGTTATGGGGCATTAACATCACACTTTTCAAAACGTGTTTTTCAGCCCGAAATAAGCGCGTTTTTTCAGACAACTGAATCTCCTTGTAACAGCAAGGCTCAGAAGAGCCCACACACTCAGCCCTTAACCCCAGTGTACAGAAAGTGTCAAAACGTGTTTTTCAGCAGAAATAAACATGTTTCTGCAAGTTTGGTCAACCCCATGTAAGTTATGGGGCAGTAACATTACACTTTTCAAAACGTGTTTTTCAGCCCGAAATAAATGCGTTTTTTCAGACAACTGAATCTCCTTGTAACAGCAAGGCTCAGAAGAGCCCACACACTCAGCCCTTAACCCCAGTGTGCAGAAAGTGTCAAAACGTGTTTTTCAGCAGAAATAAACATGTTTCTGCAAGTTTGGTCAACCCCATGTAAGTTATGGGGTAGTAACATCACACTTTTCAAAACGTGTTTTTCAGCCCGAAATAAACGCGTTTTTTCAGACAACTGAATCTCCTTGTAACAGCAAGGCTCAGAAGAGCCCACACACTCAGCCCTTAACCCCAGTGTACAGAAAGTGCCAAAACGTGTTTTTCAGCAGAAATAAACATGTTTCTGCAAGTTTGGTCAACCCCATGTAAGTTATGGGGCAGTAACATCACATTTTCAAAACGTGTTTTTCAGCCCGAAATAAACGCGTTTTTTCAGACAACTGAATCTCCTTGTAACAGCAAGGCTCAGAAGTGCCCACACACTCAGCCCTTAACCCCAGTGTGCAGAAAGGGTCAAAATGTGTTTTTCAGCAGAAATAAACATGTTTCTGCAAGTTTGGTCAACCCCATGTAAGTTATGGGGCATTAACATCACACTTTTCAAAACGTGTTTTTCAGCCCGAAATAAGCGCGTTTTTTCAGACAACTGAATCTCCTTGTAACAGCAAGGCTCAGAAGAGCCCACACACTCAGCCCTTAACCCCAGTGTACAGAAAGTGTCAAAATGTGTTTTTCAGCAGAAATAAACATGTTTCTGCAAGTTTGGTCAACCCCATGTAAGTTATGGGGCAGTAACATCACACTTTTCAAAACGTGTTTTTCAGCCCGAAATAAACGCGTTTTTTCAGACAACTGAATCTCCTTGTAACAGCAAGGCTCAGAAGAGCCCACACACTCAGCCCTTAACCCCAGTGTACAGAAAGTGTCAAAACGTGTTTTTCAGCAGAAATAAACATGTTTCTGCAAGTTTGGTCAACCCCATGTAAGTTATGGGGCAGTAACATCACACTTTTCAAAACGTGTTTTTCAGCCCGAAATAAACGCGTTTTTTCAGACAACTGAATCTCCTTGTAACAGCAAGGCTCAGAAGTGCCCACACACTCAGCCCTTAACCCCAGTGTGCAGAAAGTGTCAAAACGTGTTTTTCAGCAGAAATAAACATGTTTCTGCAAGTTTGGTCAACCCCATGTTAGTTATGGGGCAGTAACATCACTCTTTTCAAAACGTGTTTTTCAGCCCGAAATAAGCGCGTTTTTTCAGACAACTGAATCTCCTTGTAACAGCAAGGCTCAGAAGAGCCCACACACTCAGCCCTTAACCCCAGTGTGCAGAAAGTGTCAAAACGTGTTTTTCAGCAGAAATAAACATGTTTCTGCAAGTTTGGTCAACCCCATGTAAGTTATGGGGTAGTAACATCACACTTTTCAAAACGTGTTTTTCAGCCCGAAATAAACGCGTTTTTTCAGACAACTGAATCTCCTTGTAACAGCAAGGCTTAGAAGAGCCCACACACTCAGCCCTTAACCCCAGTGTACAGAAAGTGTCAAAACGTGTTTTTCAGCAGAAATAAACATGTTTCTGCAAGTTTGGTCAACCCCATGTAAGTTATGGGGCAGTAACATTACACTTTTCAAAACGTGTTTTTCAGCCCGAAATAAACGCGTTTTTTCAGACAACTGAATCTCCTTGTAACAGCAAGGCTCAGAAGAGCCCACACACTCAGCCCTTAACCCCAGTGTACAGAAAGTGCCAAAACGTGTTTTTCAGCAGAAATAAACATGTTTCTGCAAGTTTGGTCAACCCCATGTAAGTTATGGGGCAGTAACATCACATTTTCAAAACGTGTTTTTCAGCCCGAAATAAACGCGTTTTTTCAGACAACTGAATCTCCTTGTAACAGCAAGGCTCAGAAGTGCCCACACACTCAGCCCTTAACCCCAGTGTGCAGAAAGGGTCAAAATGTGTTTTTCAGCAGAAATAAACATGTTTCTGCAAGTTTGGTCAACCCCATGTAAGTTATGGGGCATTAACATCACACTTTTCAAAACGTGTTTTTCAGCCCGAAATAAGCGCGTTTTTTCAGACAACTGAATCTCCTTGTAACAGCAAGGCTCAGAAGAGCCCACACACTCAGCCCTTAACCCCAGTGTACAGAAAGTGTCAAAACGTGTTTTTCAGCAGAAATAAACATGTTTCTGCAAGTTTGGTCAACCCCATGTAAGTTATGGGGCAGTAACATCACACTTTTCAAAACGTGTTTTTCAGCCCGAAATAAACGCGTTTTTTCAGACAACTGAATCTCCTTGTAACAGCAAGGCTCAGAAGAGCCCACACACTCAGCCCTTAACCCCAGTGTGCAGAAAGTGTCAAAACGTGTTTTTCAGCAGAAATAAACATGTTTCTGCAAGTTTGGTCAACCCCATGTAAGTTATGGGGTAGTAACATCACACTTTTCAAAACGTGTTTTTCAGCCCGAAATAAACGCGTTTTTTCAGACAACTGAATCTCCTTGTAACAGCAAGGCTCAGAAGTGCCCACACACTCAGCCCTTAACCCCAGTGTGCAGAAAGGGTCAAAATGTGTTTTTCAGCAGAAATAAACATGTTTCTGCAAGTTTGGTCAACCCCATGTAAGTTATGGGGTAGTAACATCACACTTTTCAAAACATGTTTTTCAGCCCGAAATAAGCGCGTTTTTTCAGACAACTGAATCTCCTTGTAACAGCAAGGCTCAGAAGAGCCCACACACTCAGCCCTTAACCCCAGTGTGCAGAAAGTGTCAAAACGTGTTTTTCAGCAGAAATAAACATGTTTCTGCAAGTTTGGTCAACCCCATGTAAGTTATGGGGCAGTAACATCACATTTTCAAAACGTGTTTTTCAGCCCGAAATAAACGCGTTTTTTCAGACAACTGAATCTCCTTGTAACAGCAAGGCTCAGAAGTGCCCACACACTCAGCCCTTAACCCCAGTGTGCAGAAAGGGTCAAAATGTATTTTTCAGCAGAAATAAACATGTTTCTGCAAGTTTGGTCAACCCCATGTAAGTTATGGGGCATTAACATCACACTTTTAAAAACGTGTTTTTCAGCCCGAAATAAGCGCGTTTTTTCATACAACTGAATCTCCTTGTAACAGCAAGGCTCAGAAGAGCCCACACACTCAGCCCTTAACCCCAGTGTACAGAAAGTGTCAAAACGTGTTTTTCAGCAGAAATAAACATGTTTCTGCAAGTTTGGTCAACCCCATGTAAGTTATGGGGCAGTAACATTACACTTTTCAAAACGTGTTTTTCAGCCCGAAATAAACGCGTTTTTTCAGACAACTGAATCTCCTTGTAACAGCAAGGCTCAGAAGAGCCCACACACTCAGCCCTTAACCCCAGTGTGCAGAAAGTGTCAAAACGTGTTTTTCAGCAGAAATAAACATGTTTCTGCAAGTTTGGTCAACCCCATGTAAGTTATGGGGTAGTAACATCACACTTTTCAAAACGTGTTTTTCAGCCCGAAATAAACGCGTTTTTTCAGACAACTGAATCTCCTTGTAACAGCAAGGCTCAGAAGTGCCCACACACTCAGCCCTTAACCCCAGTGTGCAGAAAGGGTCAAAATGTGTTTTTCAGCAGAAATAAACATGTTTCTGCAAGTTTGGTCAACCCCATGTAAGTTATGGGGTAGTAACATCACACTTTTCAAAACGTGTTTTTCAGCCCGAAATAAGCGCGTTTTTTCAGACAACTGAATCTCCTTGTAACAGCAAGGCTCAGAAGAGCCCACACACTCAGCCCTTAACCCCAGTGTGCAGAAAGTGTCAAAACATGTTTTTCAGCAGAAATAAACATGTTTCTGCAAGTTTGGTCAACCCCATGTAAGTTATGGGGTAGTAACATCACACTTTTCAAAACGTGTTTTTCAGCCCGAAATAAACGCGTTTTTTCAGACAACTGAATCTCCTTGTAACAGCAAGGCTCAGAAGAGCCCACACACTCAGCCCTTAACCCCAGTGTACAGAAAGTGTCAAAACGTGTTTTTCAGCAGAAATAAACATGTTTCTGCAAGTTTGGTCAACCCCATGTAAGTTATGGGGCAGTAACATTACACTTTTCAAAACGTGTTTTTCAGCCCGAAATAAACGCGTTTTTTCAGACAACTGAATCTCCTTGTAACAGCAAGGCTCAGAAGAGCCCACACACTCAGCCCTTAACCCCAGTGTACAGAAAGTGCCAAAACGTGTTTTTCAGCAGAAATAAACATGTTTCTGCAAGTTTGGTCAACCCCATGTAAGTTATGGGGCAGTAACATCACATTTTCAAAACGTGTTTTTCAGCCCGAAATAAACGCGTTTTTTCAGACAACTGAATCTCCTTGTAACAGCAAGGCTCAGAAGTGCCCACACACTCAGCCCTTAACCCCAGTGTGCAGAAAGGGTCAAAATGTGTTTTTCAGCAGAAATAAACATGTTTCTGCAAGTTTGGTCAACCCCATGTAAGTTATGGGGCATTAACATCACACTTTTCAAAACGTGTTTTTCAGCCCGAAATAAGCGCGTTTTTTCAGACAACTGAATCTCCTTGTAACAGCAAGGCTCAGAAGAGCCCACACACTCAGCCCTTAACCCCAGTGTACAGAAAGTGTCAAAACGTGTTTTTCAGCAGAAATAAACATGTTTCTGCAAGTTTGGTCAACCCCATGTTAGTTATGGGGCAGTAACATCACTCTTTTCAAAACGTGTTTTTCAGCCCGAAATAAGCGCGTTTTTTCAGACAACTGAATCTCCTTGTAACAGCAAGGCTCAGAAGAGCCCACACACTCAGCCCTTAACCCCAGTGTACAGAAAGTGTCAAAACGTGTTTTTCAGCAGAAATAAACATGTTTCTGCAAGTTTGGTCAACCCCATGTAAGTTATGGGGCAGTAACATTACACTTTTTAAAACGTGTTTTTCAGCCCGAAATAAACGCGTTTTTTCAGACAACTGAATCTCCTTGTAACAGCAAGGCTCAGAAGAGCCCACACACTCAGCCCTTAACCCCAGTGTGCAGAAAGTGTCAAAACGTGTTTTTCAGCAGAAATAAACATGTTTCTGCAAGTTTGGTCAACCCCATGTAAGTTATGGGGTAGTAACATCACACTTTTCAAAACGTGTTTTTCAGCCCGAAATAAACGCGTTTTTTCAGACAACTGAATCTCCTTGTAACAGCAAGGCTCAGAAGTGCCCACACACTCAGCCCTTAACCCCAGTGTGCAGAAAGGGTCAAAATGTGTTTTTCAGCAGAAATAAACATGTTTCTGCAAGTTTGGTCAACCCCATGTAAGTTATGGGGTAGTAACATCACACTTTTCAAAACGTGTTTTTCAGCCCGAAATAAGCGCGTTTTTTCAGACAACTGAATCTCCTTGTAACAGCAAGGCTCAGAAGAGCCCACACACTCAGCCCTTAACCCCAGTGTGCAGAAAGTGTCAAAACATGTTTTTCAGCAGAAATAAACATGTTTCTGCAAGTTTGGTCAACCCCATGTAAGTTATGGGGTAGTAACATCACATTTTCAAAACGTGTTTTTCAGCCCGAAATAAACGCGTTTTTTCAGACAACTGAATCTCCTTGTAACAGCAAGGCTCAGAAGTGCCCACACACTCAGCCCTTAACCCCAGTGTGCAGAAAGGGTCAAAATGTGTTTTTCAGCAGAAATAAACATGTTTCT
Source organism: Lepisosteus oculatus (assembly GCF_040954835.1). Taxonomy (NCBI): domain Eukaryota; kingdom Metazoa; phylum Chordata; class Actinopteri; order Semionotiformes; family Lepisosteidae; genus Lepisosteus; species Lepisosteus oculatus. Next base: position 58,508 of record NW_027168051.1, on the reverse strand, counting down.
GCAAGTTTGGTCAACCCCATGTAAGTTATGGGGCATTAACATCACACTTTTCAAAACGTGTTTTTCAGCCCGAAATAAGCGCGTTTTTTCAGACAACTGAATCTCCTTGTAACAGCAAGGCTCAGAAGAGCCCACACACTCAGCCCTTAACCCCAGTGTACAGAAAGTGCCAAAACGTGTTTTTCAGCAGAAATAAACATGTTTCTGCAAGTTTGGTCAACCCCATGTAAGTTATGGGGCAGTAACATCACATTTTCAAAACGTGTTTTTCAGCCCGAAATAAACGCGTTTTTTCAGACAACTGAATCTCCTTGTAACAGCAAGGCTCAGAAGTGCCCACACACTCAGCCCTTAACCCCAGTGTGCAGAAAGGGTCAAAATGTGTTTTTCAGCAGAAATAAACATGTTTCTGCAAGTTTGGTCAACCCCATGTAAGTTATGGGGCAGTAACATTACACTTTTCAAAACGTGTTTTTCAGCCCGAAATAAACGCGTTTTTTCAGACAACTGAATCTCCTTGTAACAGCAAGGCTCAGAAGAGCCCACACACTCAGCCCTTAACCCCAGTGTGCAGAAAGTGTCAAAACGTGTTTTTCAGCAGAAATAAACATGTTTCTGCAAGTTTGGTCAACCCCATGTAAGTTATGGGGTAGTAACATCACACTTTTCAAAACGTGTTTTTCAGCCCGAAATAAACGCGTTTTTTCAGACAACTGAATCTCCTTGTAACAGCAAGGCTCAGAAGTGCCCACACACTCAGCCCTTAACCCCAGTGTGCAGAAAGGGTCAAAATGTGTTTTTCAGCAGAAATAAACATGTTTCTGCAAGTTTGGTCAACCCCATGTAAGTTATGGGGCATTAACATCACACTTTTCAAAACGTGTTTTTCAGCCCGAAATAAACGCGTTTTTTCAGACAACTGAATCTCCTTGTAACAGCAAGGCTCAGAAGAGCCCACACACTCAGCCCTTAACCCCAGTGTGCAGAAAGTGTCAAAACGTGTTTTTCAGCAGAAATAAACATGTTTCTGCAAGTTTGGTCAACCCCATGTTAGTTATGGGGCAGTAACATCACTCTTTTCAAAACGTGTTTTTCAGCCCGAAATAAGCGCGTTTTTTCAGACAACTGAATCTCCTTGTAACAGCAAGGCTCAGAAGAGCCCACACACTCAGCCCTTAACCCCAGTGTACAGAAAGTGTCAAAACGTGTTTTTCAGCAGAAATAAACATGTTTCTGCAAGTTTGGTCAACCCCATGTAAGTTATGGGGCAGTAACATTACACTTTTCAAAACGTGTTTTTCAGCCCGAAATAAACGCGTTTTTTCAGACAACTGAATCTCCTTGTAACAGCAAGGCTCAGAAGAGCCCACACACTCAGCCCTTAACCCCAGTGTGCAGAAAGTGTCAAAACGTGTTTTTCAGCAGAAATAAACATGTTTCTGCAAGTTTGGTCAACCCCATGTAAGTTATGGGGTAGTAACATCACACTTTTCAAAACGTGTTTTTCAGCCCGAAATAAACGCGTTTTTTCAGACAACTGAATCTCCTTGTAACAGCAAGGCTCAGAAGTGCCCACACACTCAGCCCTTAACCCCAGTGTGCAGAAAGGGTCAAAATGTGTTTTTCAGCAGAAATAAACATGTTTCTGCAAGTTTGGTCAACCCCATGTAAGTTATGGGGTAGTAACATCACACTTTTCAAAACGTGTTTTTCAGCCCGAAATAAGCGCGTTTTTTCAGACAACTGAATCTCCTTGTAACAGCAAGGCTCAGAAGAGCCCACACACTCAGCCCTTAACCCCAGTGTGCAGAAAGTGTCAAAACGTGTTTTTCAGCAGAAATAAACATGTTTCTGCAAGTTTGGTCAACCCCATGTAAGTTATGGGGTAGTAACATCACACTTTTCAAAACGTGTTTTTCAGCCCGAAATAAACGCGTTTTTTCAGACAACTGAATCTCCTTGTAACAGCAAGGCTTAGAAGAGCCCACACACTCAGCCCTTAACCCCAGTGTACAGAAAGTGTCAAAACGTGTTTTTCAGCAGAAATAAACATGTTTCTGCAAGTTTGGTCAACCCCATGTAAGTTATGGGGCAGTAACATTACACTTTTCAAAACGTGTTTTTCAGCCCGAAATAAACGCGTTTTTTCAGACAACTGAATCTCCTTGTAACAGCAAGGCTCAGAAGAGCCCACACACTCAGCCCTTAACCCCAGTGTACAGAAAGTGCCAAAACGTGTTTTTCAGCAGAAATAAACATGTTTCTGCAAGTTTGGTCAACCCCATGTAAGTTATGGGGCAGTAACATCACATTTTCAAAACGTGTTTTTCAGCCCGAAATAAACGCGTTTTTTCAGACAACTGAATCTCCTTGTAACAGCAAGGCTCAGAAGTGCCCACACACTCAGCCCTTAACCCCAGTGTGCAGAAAGGGTCAAAATGTGTTTTTCAGCAGAAATAAACATGTTTCTGCAAGTTTGGTCAACCCCATGTAAGTTATGGGGCATTAACATCACACTTTTCAAAACGTGTTTTTCAGCCCGAAATAAGCGCGTTTTTTCAGACAACTGAATCTCCTTGTAACAGCAAGGCTCAGAAGAGCCCACACACTCAGCCCTTAACCCCAGTGTGCAGAAAGGGTCAAAATGTGTTTTTCAGCAGAAATAAACATGTTTCTGCAAGTTTGGTCAACCCCATGTAAGTTATGGGGCATTAACATCACACTTTTCAAAACGTGTTTTTCAGCCCGAAATAAGCGCGTTTTTTCAGACAACTGAATCTCCTTGTAACAGCAAGGCTCAGAAGAGCCCACACACTCAGCCCTTAACCCCAGTGTACAGAAAGTGTCAAAACGTGTTTTTCAGCAGAAATAAACATGTTTCTGCAAGTTTGGTCAACCCCATGTTAGTTATGGGGCAGTAACATCACTCTTTTCAAAACGTGTTTTTCAGCCCGAAATAAGCGCGTTTTTTCAGACAACTGAATCTCCTTGTAACAGCAAGGCTCAGAAGAGCCCACACACTCAGCCCTTAACCCCAGTGTACAGAAAGTGTCAAAACGTGTTTTTCAGCAGAAATAAACATGTTTCTGCAAGTTTGGTCAACCCCATGTAAGTTATGGGGCAGTAACATTACACTTTTTAAAACGTGTTTTTCAGCCCGAAATAAACGCGTTTTTTCAGACAACTGAATCTCCTTGTAACAGCAAGGCTCAGAAGAGCCCACACACTCAGCCCTTAACCCCAGTGTGCAGAAAGTGTCAAAACGTGTTTTTCAGCAGAAATAAACATGTTTCTGCAAGTTTGGTCAACCCCATGTAAGTTATGGGGTAGTAACATCACACTTTTCAAAACGTGTTTTTCAGCCCGAAATAAACGCGTTTTTTCAGACAACTGAATCTCCTTGTAACAGCAAGGCTCAGAAGTGCCCACACACTCAGCCCTTAACCCCAGTGTGCAGAAAGGGTCAAAATGTGTTTTTCAGCAGAAATAAACATGTTTCTGCAAGTTTGGTCAACCCCATGTAAGTTATGGGGTAGTAACATCACACTTTTCAAAACGTGTTTTTCAGCCCGAAATAAGCGCGTTTTTTCAGACAACTGAATCTCCTTGTAACAGCAAGGCTCAGAAGAGCCCACACACTCAGCCCTTAACCCCAGTGTGCAGAAAGTGTCAAAACATGTTTTTCAGCAGAAATAAACATGTTTCTGCAAGTTTGGTCAACCCCATGTAAGTTATGGGGTAGTAACATCACATTTTCAAAACGTGTTTTTCAGCCCGAAATAAACGCGTTTTTTCAGACAACTGAATCTCCTTGTAACAGCAAGGCTCAGAAGTGCCCACACACTCAGCCCTTAACCCCAGTGTGCAGAAAGGGTCAAAATGTGTTTTTCAGCAGAAATAAACATGTTTCTGCAAGTTTGGTCAACCCCATGTAAGTTATGGGGCATTAACATCACACTTTTCAAAACGTGTTTTTCAGCCCGAAATAAGCGCGTTTTTTCAGACAACTGAATCTCCTTGTAACAGCAAGGCTCAGAAGAGCCCACACACTCAGCCCTTAACCCCAGTGTACAGAAAGTGCCAAAACGTGTTTTTCAGCAGAAATAAACATGTTTCTGCAAGTTTGGTCAACCCCATGTAAGTTATGGGGCAGTAACATCACATTTTCAAAACGTGTTTTTCAGCCCGAAATAAACGCGTTTTTTCAGACAACTGAATCTCCTTGTAACAGCAAGGCTCAGAAGTGCCCACACACTCAGCCCTTAACCCCAGTGTGCAGAAAGGGTCAAAATGTGTTTTTCAGCAGAAATAAACATGTTTCTGCAAGTTTGGTCAACCCCATGTAAGTTATGGGGCAGTAACATTACACTTTTCAAAACGTGTTTTTCAGCCCGAAATAAACGCGTTTTTTCAGACAACTGAATCTCCTTGTAACAGCAAGGCTCAGAAGAGCCCACACACTCAGCCCTTAACCCCAGTGTGCAGAAAGTGTCAAAACGTGTTTTTCAGCAGAAATAAACATGTTTCTGCAAGTTTGGTCAACCCCATGTAAGTTATGGGGTAGTAACATCACACTTTTCAAAACGTGTTTTTCAGCCCGAAATAAACGCGTTTTTTCAGACAACTGAATCTCCTTGTAACAGCAAGGCTCAGAAGTGCCCACACACTCAGCCCTTAACCCCAGTGTGCAGAAAGGGTCAAAATGTGTTTTTCAGCAGAAATAAACATGTTTCTGCAAGTTTGGTCAACCCCATGTAAGTTATGGGGCATTAACATCACACTTTTCAAAACGTGTTTTTCAGCCCGAAATAAACGCGTTTTTTCAGACAACTGAATCTCCTTGTAACAGCAAGGCTCAGAAGAGCCCACACACTCAGCCCTTAACCCCAGTGTGCAGAAAGTGTCAAAACGTGTTTTTCAGCAGAAATAAACATGTTTCTGCAAGTTTGGTCAACCCCATGTTAGTTATGGGGCAGTAACATCACTCTTTTCAAAACGTGTTTTTCAGCCCGAAATAAGCGCGTTTTTTCAGACAACTGAATCTCCTTGTAACAGCAAGGCTCAGAAGAGCCCACACACTCAGCCCTTAACCCCAGTGTACAGAAAGTGTCAAAACGTGTTTTTCAGCAGAAATAAACATGTTTCTGCAAGTTTGGTCAACCCCATGTAAGTTATGGGGCAGTAACATTACACTTTTCAAAACGTGTTTTTCAGCCCGAAATAAACGCGTTTTTTCAGACAACTGAATCTCCTTGTAACAGCAAGGCTCAGAAGAGCCCACACACTCAGCCCTTAACCCCAGTGTGCAGAAAGTGTCAAAACGTGTTTTTCAGCAGAAATAAACATGTTTCTGCAAGTTTGGTCAACCCCATGTAAGTTATGGGGTAGTAACATCACACTTTTCAAAACGTGTTTTTCAGCCCGAAATAAACGCGTTTTTTCAGACAACTGAATCTCCTTGTAACAGCAAGGCTCAGAAGTGCCCACACACTCAGCCCTTAACCCCAGTGTGCAGAAAGGGTCAAAATGTGTTTTTCAGCAGAAATAAACATGTTTCTGCAAGTTTGGTCAACCCCATGTAAGTTATGGGGTAGTAACATCACACTTTTCAAAACGTGTTTTTCAGCCCGAAATAAGCGCGTTTTTTCAGACAACTGAATCTCCTTGTAACAGCAAGGCTCAGAAGAGCCCACACACTCAGCCCTTAACCCCAGTGTGCAGAAAGTGTCAAAACGTGTTTTTCAGCAGAAATAAACATGTTTCTGCAAGTTTGGTCAACCCCATGTAAGTTATGGGGTAGTAACATCACACTTTTCAAAACGTGTTTTTCAGCCCGAAATAAACGCGTTTTTTCAGACAACTGAATCTCCTTGTAACAGCAAGGCTTAGAAGAGCCCACACACTCAGCCCTTAACCCCAGTGTACAGAAAGTGTCAAAACGTGTTTTTCAGCAGAAATAAACATGTTTCTGCAAGTTTGGTCAACCCCATGTAAGTTATGGGGCAGTAACATTACACTTTTCAAAACGTGTTTTTCAGCCCGAAATAAACGCGTTTTTTCAGACAACTGAATCTCCTTGTAACAGCAAGGCTCAGAAGAGCCCACACACTCAGCCCTTAACCCCAGTGTACAGAAAGTGCCAAAACGTGTTTTTCAGCAGAAATAAACATGTTTCTGCAAGTTTGGTCAACCCCATGTAAGTTATGGGGCAGTAACATCACATTTTCAAAACGTGTTTTTCAGCCCGAAATAAACGCGTTTTTTCAGACAACTGAATCTCCTTGTAACAGCAAGGCTCAGAAGTGCCCACACACTCAGCCCTTAACCCCAGTGTGCAGAAAGGGTCAAAATGTGTTTTTCAGCAGAAATAAACATGTTTCTGCAAGTTTGGTCAACCCCATGTAAGTTATGGGGCATTAACATCACACTTTTCAAAACGTGTTTTTCAGCCCGAAATAAGCGCGTTTTTTCAGACAACTGAATCTCCTTGTAACAGCAAGGCTCAGAAGAGCCCACACACTCAGCCCTTAACCCCAGTGTGCAGAAAGTGTCAAAACATGTTTTTCAGCAGAAATAAACATGTTTCTGCAAGTTTGGTCAACCCCATGTAAGTTATGGGGTAGTAACATCACATTTTCAAAACGTGTTTTTCAGCCCGAAATAAACGCGTTTTTTCAGACAACTGAATCTCCTTGTAACAGCAAGGCTCAGAAGTGCCCACACACTCAGCCCTTAACCCCAGTGTGCAGAAAGGGTCAAAATGTGTTTTTCAGCAGAAATAAACATGTTTCTGCAAGTTTGGTCAACCCCATGTAAGTTATGGGGCATTAACATCACACTTTTCAAAACGTGTTTTTCAGCCCGAAATAAGCGCGTTTTTTCAGACAACTGAATCTCCTTGTAACAGCAAGGCTCAGAAGAGCCCACACACTCAGCCCTTAACCCCAGTGTACAGAAAGTGCCAAAACGTGTTTTTCAGCAGAAATAAACATGTTTCTGCAAGTTTGGTCAACCCCATGTAAGTTATGGGGCAGTAACATCACATTTTCAAAACGTGTTTTTCAGCCCGAAATAAACGCGTTTTTTCAGACAACTGAATCTCCTTGTAACAGCAAGGCTCAGAAGAGCCCACACACTCAGCCCTTAACCCCAGTGTGCAGAAAGTGTCAAAACATGTTTTTCAGCAGAAATAAACATGTTTCTGCAAGTTTGGTCAACCCCATGTAAGTTATGGGGTAGTAACATCACACTTTTCAAAACGTGTTTTTCAGCCCGAAATAAACGCGTTTTTTCAGACAACTGAATCTCCTTGTAACAGCAAGGCTCAGAAGAGCCCACACACTCAGCCCTTAACCCCAGTGTGCAGAAAGTGTCAAAACGTGTTTTTCAGCAGAAATAAACATGTTTCTGCAAGTTTGGTCAACCCCATGTAAGTTATGGGGTAGTAACATCACACTTTTCAAAACGTGTTTTTCAGCCCGAAATAAACGCGTTTTTTCAGACAACTGAATCTCCTTGTAACAGCAAGGCTCAGAAGTGCCCACACACTCAGCCCTTAACCCCAGTGTGCAGAAAGGGTCAAAATGTGTTTTTCAGCAGAAATAAACATGTTTCTGCAAGTTTGGTCAACCCCATGTAAGTTATGGGGTAGTAACATCACACTTTTCAAAACGTGTTTTTCAGCCCGAAATAAGCGCGTTTTTTCAGACAACTGAATCTCCTTGTAACAGCAAGGCTCAGAAGAGCCCACACACTCAGCCCTTAACCCCAGTGTGCAGAAAGTGTCAAAACATGTTTTTCAGCAGAAATAAACATGTTTCTGCAAGTTTGGTCAACCCCATGTAAGTTATGGGGTAGTAACATCACACTTTTCAAAACGTGTTTTTCAGCCCGAAATAAACGCGTTTTTTCAGACAACTGAATCTCCTTGTAACAGCAAGGCTCAGAAGAGCCCACACACTCAGCCCTTAACCCCAGTGTACAGAAAGTGTCAAAACGTGTTTTTCAGCAGAAATAAACATGTTTCTGCAAGTTTGGTCAACCCCATGTAAGTTATGGGGCAGTAACATTACACTTTTCAAAACGTGTTTTTCAGCCCGAAATAAACGCGTTTTTTCAGACAACTGAATCTCCTTGTAACAGCAAGGCTCAGAAGAGCCCACACACTCAGCCCTTAACCCCAGTGTACAGAAAGTGCCAAAACGTGTTTTTCAGCAGAAATAAACATGTTTCTGCAAGTTTGGTCAACCCCATGTAAGTTATGGGGCAGTAACATCACATTTTCAAAACGTGTTTTTCAGCCCGAAATAAACGCGTTTTTTCAGACAACTGAATCTCCTTGTAACAGCAAGGCTCAGAAGTGCCCACACACTCAGCCCTTAACCCCAGTGTGCAGAAAGGGTCAAAATGTGTTTTTCAGCAGAAATAAACATGTTTCTGCAAGTTTGGTCAACCCCATGTAAGTTATGGGGCATTAACATCACACTTTTCAAAACGTGTTTTTCAGCCCGAAATAAGCGCGTTTTTTCAGACAACTGAATCTCCTTGTAACAGCAAGGCTCAGAAGAGCCCACACACTCAGCCCTTAACCCCAGTGTACAGAAAGTGTCAAAACGTGTTTTTCAGCAGAAATAAACATGTTTCTGCAAGTTTGGTCAACCCCATGTAAGTTATGGGGCATTAACATCACACTTTTCAAAACGTGTTTTTCAGCCCGAAATAAACGCGTTTTTTCAGACAACTGAATCTCCTTGTAACAGCAAGGCTCAGAAGAGCCCACACACTCAGCCCTTAACCCCAGTGTGCAGAAAGTGTCAAAACGTGTTTTTCAGCAGAAATAAACATGTTTCTGCAAGTTTGGTCAACCCCATGTTAGTTATGGGGCAGTAACATCACTCTTTTCAAAACGTGTTTTTCAGCCCGAAATAAGCGCGTTTTTTCAGACAACTGAATCTCCTTGTAACAGCAAGGCTCAGAAGAGCCCACACACTCAGCCCTTAACCCCAGTGTACAGAAAGTGTCAAAACGTGTTTTTCAGCAGAAATAAACATGTTTCTGCAAGTTTGGTCAACCCCATGTAAGTTATGGGGCAGTAACATTACACTTTTCAAAACGTGTTTTTCAGCCCGAAATAAACGCGTTTTTTCAGACAACTGAATCTCCTTGTAACAGCAAGGCTCAGAAGAGCCCACACACTCAGCCCTTAACCCCAGTGTGCAGAAAGTGTCAAAACGTGTTTTTCAGCAGAAATAAACATGTTTCTGCAAGTTTGGTCAACCCCATGTAAGTTATGGGGTAGTAACATCACACTTTTCAAAACGTGTTTTTCAGCCCGAAATAAACGCGTTTTTTCAGACAACTGAATCTCCTTGTAACAGCAAGGCTCAGAAGTGCCCACACACTCAGCCCTTAACCCCAGTGTGCAGAAAGGGTCAAAATGTGTTTTTCAGCAGAAATAAACATGTTTCTGCAAGTTTGGTCAACCCCATGTAAGTTATGGGGTAGTAACATCACACTTTTCAAAACGTGTTTTTCAGCCCGAAATAAGCGCGTTTTTTCAGACAACTGAATCTCCTTGTAACAGCAAGGCTCAGAAGAGCCCACACACTCAGCCCTTAACCCCAGTGTGCAGAAAGTGTCAAAACGTGTTTTTCAGCAGAAATAAACATGTTTCTGCAAGTTTGGTCAACCCCATGTAAGTTATGGGGTAGTAACATCACACTTTTCAAAACGTGTTTTTCAGCCCGAAATAAACGCGTTTTTTCAGACAACTGAATCTCCTTGTAACAGCAAGGCTTAGAAGAGCCCACACACTCAGCCCTTAACCCCAGTGTACAGAAAGTGTCAAAACGTGTTTTTCAGCAGAAATAAACATGTTTCTGCAAGTTTGGTCAACCCCATGTAAGTTATGGGGCAGTAACATTACACTTTTCAAAACGTGTTTTTCAGCCCGAAATAAACGCGTTTTTTCAGACAACTGAATCTCCTTGTAACAGCAAGGCTCAGAAGAGCCCACACACTCAGCCCTTAACCCCAGTGTACAGAAAGTGCCAAAACGTGTTTTTCAGCAGAAATAAACATGTTTCTGCAAGTTTGGTCAACCCCATGTAAGTTATGGGGCAGTAACATCACATTTTCAAAACGTGTTTTTCAGCCCGAAATAAACGCGTTTTTTCAGACAACTGAATCTCCTTGTAACAGCAAGGCTCAGAAGTGCCCACACACTCAGCCCTTAACCCCAGTGTGCAGAAAGGGTCAAAATGTGTTTTTCAGCAGAAATAAACATGTTTCTGCAAGTTTGGTCAACCCCATGTAAGTTATGGGGCATTAACATCACACTTTTCAAAACGTGTTTTTCAGCCCGAAATAAGCGCGTTTTTTCAGACAACTGAATCTCCTTGTAACAGCAAGGCTCAGAAGAGCCCACACACTCAGCCCTTAACCCCAGTGTACAGAAAGTGTCAAAACGTGTTTTTCAGCAGAAATAAACATGTTTCTGCAAGTTTGGTCAACCCCATGTAAGTTATGGGGCAGTAACATCACACTTTTCAAAACGTGTTTTTCAGCCCGAAATAAACGCGTTTTTTCAGACAACTGAATCTCCTTGTAACAGCAAGGCTCAGAAGAGCCCACACACTCAGCCCTTAACCCCAGTGTGCAGAAAGTGTCAAAACGTGTTTTTCAGCAGAAATAAACATGTTTCTGCAAGTTTGGTCAACCCCATGTAAGTTATGGGGTAGTAACATCACACTTTTCAAAACGTGTTTTTCAGCCCGAAATAAACGCGTTTTTTCAGACAACTGAATCTCCTTGTAACAGCAAGGCTCAGAAGTGCCCACACACTCAGCCCTTAACCCCAGTGTGCAGAAAGGGTCAAAATGTGTTTTTCAGCAGAAATAAACATGTTTCTGCAAGTTTGGTCAACCCCATGTAAGTTATGGGGTAGTAACATCACACTTTTCAAAACATGTTTTTCAGCCCGAAATAAGCGCGTTTTTTCAGACAACTGAATCTCCTTGTAACAGCAAGGCTCAGAAGAGCCCACACACTCAGCCCTTAACCCCAGTGTGCAGAAAGTGTCAAAACATGTTTTTCAGCAGAAATAAACATGTTTCTGCAAGTTTGGTCAACCCCATGTAAGTTATGGGGTAGTAACATCACATTTTCAAAACGTGTTTTTCAGCCCGAAATAAACGCGTTTTTTCAGACAACTGAATCTCCTTGTAACAGCAAGGCTCAGAAGTGCCCACACACTCAGCCCTTAACCCCAGTGTGCAGAAAGGGTCAAAATGTGTTTTTCAGCAGAAATAAACATGTTTCTGCAAGTTTGGTCAACCCCATGTAAGTTATGGGGCATTAACATCACACTTTTCAAAACGTGTTTTTCAGCCCGAAATAAGCGCGTTTTTTCAGACAACTGAATCTCCTTGTAACAGCAAGGCTCAGAAGAGCCCACACACTCAGCCCTTAACCCCAGTGTACAGAAAGTGCCAAAACGTGTTTTTCAGCAGAAATAAACATGTTTCTGCAAGTTTGGTCAACCCCATGTAAGTTATGGGGCAGTAACATCACATTTTCAAAACGTGTTTTTCAGCCCGAAATAAACGCGTTTTTTCAGACAACTGAATCTCCTTGTAACAGCAAGGCTCAGAAGTGCCCACACACTCAGCCCTTAACCCCAGTGTGCAGAAAGGGTCAAAATGTGTTTTTCAGCAGAAATAAACATGTTTCTGCAAGTTTGGTCAACCCCATGTAAGTTATGGGGCAGTAACATTACACTTTTCAAAACGTGTTTTTCAGCCCGAAATAAACGCGTTTTTTCAGACAACTGAATCTCCTTGTAACAGCAAGGCTCAGAAGAGCCCACACACTCAGCCCTTAACCCCAGTGTGCAGAAAGTGTCAAAACGTGTTTTTCAGCAGAAATAAACATGTTTCTGCAAGTTTGGTCAACCCCATGTAAGTTATGGGGTAGTAACATCACACTTTTCAAAACGTGTTTTTCAGCCCGAAATAAACGCGTTTTTTCAGACAACTGAATCTCCTTGTAACAGCAAGGCTCAGAAGTGCCCACACACTCAGCCCTTAACCCCAGTGTGCAGAAAGGGTCAAAATGTGTTTTTCAGCAGAAATAAACATGTTTCTGCAAGTTTGGTCAACCCCATGTAAGTTATGGGGTAGTAACATCACACTTTTCAAAACGTGTTTTTCAGCCCGAAATAAGCGCGTTTTTTCAGACAACTGAATCTCCTTGTAACAGCAAGGCTCAGAAGAGCCCACACACTCAGCCCTTAACCCCAGTGTGCAGAAAGTGTCAAAACATGTTTTTCAGCAGAAATAAACATGTTTCTGCAAGTTTGGTCAACCCCATGTAAGTTATGGGGTAGTAACATCACACTTTTCAAAACGTGTTTTTCAGCCCGAAATAAACGCGTTTTTTCAGACAACTGAATCTCCTTGTAACAGCAAGGCTCAGAAGAGCCCACACACTCAGCCCTTAACCCCAGTGTACAGAAAGTGTCAAAACGTGTTTTTCAGCAGAAATAAACATGTTTCTGCAAGTTTGGTCAACCCCATGTAAGTTATGGGGCAGTAACATTACACTTTTCAAAACGTGTTTTTCAGCCCGAAATAAACGCGTTTTTTCAGACAACTGAATCTCCTTGTAACAGCAAGGCTCAGAAGAGCCCACACACTCAGCCCTTAACCCCAGTGTACAGAAAGTGCCAAAACGTGTTTTTCAGCAGAAATAAACATGTTTCTGCAAGTTTGGTCAACCCCATGTAAGTTATGGGGCAGTAACATCACATTTTCAAAACTTGTTTTTCAGCCCGAAATAAACGCGTTTTTTCAGACAACTGAATCTCCTTGTAACAGCAAGGCTCAGAAGTGCCCACACACTCAGCCCTTAACCCCAGTGTGCAGAAAGGGTCAAAATGTGTTTTTCAGCAGAAATAAACATGTTTCTGCAAGTTTGGTCAACCCCATGTAAGTTATGGGGCATTAACATCACACTTTTCAAAACGTGTTTTTCAGCCCGAAATAAGCGCGTTTTTTCAGACAACTGAATCTCCTTGTAACAGCAAGGCTCAGAAGAGCCCACACACTCAGCCCTTAACCCCAGTGTACAGAAAGTGTCAAAACGTGTTTTTCAGCAGAAATAAACATGTTTCTTCAAGTTTGGTCAACCCCATGTTAGTTATGGGGCAGTAACATCACTCTTTTCAAAACATGTTTTTCAGCCCGAAATAAGCGCGTTTTTTCAGACAACTGAATCTCCTTGTAACAGCAAGGCTCAGAAGAGCCCACACACTCAACCCTTAACCCCAGTGTACAGAAAGTGTCAAAACGTGTTTTTCAGCAGAAATAAACATGTTTCTGCAAGTTTGGTCAACCCCATGTAAGTTATGGGGCAGTAACATTACACTTTTCAAAACGTGTTTTTCAGCCCGAAATAAACGCGTTTTTTCAGACAACTGAATCTCCTTGTAACAGCAAGGCTCAGAAGAGCCCACACACTCAGCCCTTAACCCCAGTGTGCAGAAAGTGTCAAAACGTGTTTTTCAGCAGAAATAAACATGTTTCTGCAAGTTTGGTCAACCCCATGTAAGTTATGGGGTAGTAACATCACACTTTTCAAAACGTGTTTTTCAGCCCGAAATAAACGCGTTTTTTCAGACAACTGAATCTCCTTGTAACAGCAAGGCTCAGAAGTGCCCACACACTCAGCCCTTAACCCCAGTGTGCAGAAAGGGTCAAAATGTGTTTTTCAGCAGAAATAAACATGTTTCTGCAAGTTTGGTCAACCCCATGTAAGTTATGGGGCAGTAACATCACACTTTTCAAAACGTGTTTTTCAGCCCGAAATAAACGCGTTTTTTCAGACAACTGAATCTCCTTGTAACAGCAAGGCTCAGAAGAGCCCACACACTCAGCCCTTAACCCCAGTGTGCAGAAAGTGTCAAAACGTGTTTTTCAGCAGAAATAAACATGTTTCTGCAAGTTTGGTCAACCCCATGTAAGTTATGGGGTAGTAACATCACACTTTTCAAAACGTGTTTTTCAGCCCGAAATAAACGCGTTTTTTCAGACAACTGAATCTCCTTGTAACAGCAAGGCTCAGAAGTGCCCACACACTCAGCCCTTAACCCCAGTGTGCAGAAAGGGTCAAAATGTGTTTTTCAGCAGAAATAAACATGTTTCTGCAAGTTTGGTCAACCCCATGTAAGTTATGGGGTAGTAACATCACACTTTTCAAAACGTGTTTTTCAGCCCGAAATAAGCGCGTTTTTTCAGACAACTGAATCTCCTTGTAACAGCAAGGCTCAGAAGAGCCCACACACTCAGCCCTTAACCCCAGTGTGCAGAAAGTGTCAAAACATGTTTTTCAGCAGAAATAAACATGTTTCTGCAAGTTTGGTCAACCCCATGTAAGTTATGGGGTAGTAACATCACACTTTTCAAAACGTGTTTTTCAGCCCGAAATAAACGCGTTTTTTCAGACAACTGAATCTCCTTGTAACAGCAAGGCTCAGAAGAGCCCACACACTCAGCCCTTAACCCCAGTGTACAGAAAGTGTCAAAACGTGTTTTTCAGCAGAAATAAACATGTTTCTGCAAGTTTGGTCAACCCCATGTAAGTTATGGGGCAGTAACATTACACTTTTCAAAACGTGTTTTTCAGCCCGAAATAAACGCGTTTTTTCAGACAACTGAATCTCCTTGTAACAGCAAGGCTCAGAAGAGCCCACACACTCAGCCCTTAACCCCAGTGTACAGAAAGTGCCAAAACGTGTTTTTCAGCAGAAATAAACATGTTTCTGCAAGTTTGGTCAACCCCATGTAAGTTATGGGGCAGTAACATCACATTTTCAAAACGTGTTTTTCAGCCCGAAATAAACGCGTTTTTTCAGACAACTGAATCTCCTTGTAACAGCAAGGCTCAGAAGTGCCCACACACTCAGCCCTTAACCCCAGTGTGCAGAAAGGGTCAAAATGTGTTTTTCAGCAGAAATAAACATGTTTCTGCAAGTTTGGTCAACCCCATGTAAGTTATGGGGCATTAACATCACACTTTTCAAAACGTGTTTTTCAGCCCGAAATAAGCGCGTTTTTTCAGACAACTGAATCTCCTTGTAACAGCAAGGCTCAGAAGAGCCCACACACTCAGCCCTTAACCCCAGTGTACAGAAAGTGTCAAAACGTGTTTTTCAGCAGAAATAAACATGTTTCTGCAAGTTTGGTCAACCCCATGTAAGTTATGGGGCATTAACATCACACTTTTCAAAACGTGTTTTTCAGCCCGAAATAAACGCGTTTTTTCAGACAACTGAATCTCCTTGTAACAGCAAGGCTCAGAAGAGCCCACACACTCAGCCCTTAACCCCAGTGTGCAGAAAGTGTCAAAACGTGTTTTTCAGCAGAAATAAACATGTTTCTGCAAGTTTGGTCAACCCCATGTTAGTTATGGGGCAGTAACATCACTCTTTTCAAAACGTGTTTTTCAGCCCGAAATAAGCGCGTTTTTTCAGACAACTGAATCTCCTTGTAACAGCAAGGCTCAGAAGAGCCCACACACTCAGCCCTTAACCCCAGTGTACAGAAAGTGTCAAAACGTGTTTTTCAGCAGAAATAAACATGTTTCTGCAAGTTTGGTCAACCCCATGTAAGTTATGGGGCAGTAACATTACACTTTTCAAAACGTGTTTTTCAGCCCGAAATAAACGCGTTTTTTCAGACAACTGAATCTCCTTGTAACAGCAAGGCTCAGAAGAGCCCACACACTCAGCCCTTAACCCCAGTGTGCAGAAAGTGTCAAAACGTGTTTTTCAGCAGAAATAAACATGTTTCTGCAAGTTTGGTCAACCCCATGTAAGTTATGGGGTAGTAACATCACACTTTTCAAAACGTGTTTTTCAGCCCGAAATAAACGCGTTTTTTCAGACAACTGAATCTCCTTGTAACAGCAAGGCTCAGAAGTGCCCACACACTCAGCCCTTAACCCCAGTGTGCAGAAAGGGTCAAAATGTGTTTTTCAGCAGAAATAAACATGTTTCTGCAAGTTTGGTCAACCCCATGTAAGTTATGGGGTAGTAACATCACACTTTTCAAAACGTGTTTTTCAGCCCGAAATAAGCGCGTTTTTTCAGACAACTGAATCTCCTTGTAACAGCAAGGCTCAGAAGAGCCCACACACTCAGCCCTTAACCCCAGTGTGCAGAAAGTGTCAAAACGTGTTTTTCAGCAGAAATAAACATGTTTCTGCAAGTTTGGTCAACCCCATGTAAGTTATGGGGTAGTAACATCACACTTTTCAAAACGTGTTTTTCAGCCCGAAATAAACGCGTTTTTTCAGACAACTGAATCTCCTTGTAACAGCAAGGCTTAGAAGAGCCCACACACTCAGCCCTTAACCCCAGTGTACAGAAAGTGTCAAAACGTGTTTTTCAGCAGAAATAAACATGTTTCTGCAAGTTTGGTCAACCCCATGTAAGTTATGGGGCAGTAACATTACACTTTTCAAAACGTGTTTTTCAGCCCGAAATAAACGCGTTTTTTCAGACAACTGAATCTCCTTGTAACAGCAAGGCTCAGAAGAGCCCACACACTCAGCCCTTAACCCCAGTGTACAGAAAGTGCCAAAACGTGTTTTTCAGCAGAAATAAACATGTTTCTGCAAGTTTGGTCAACCCCATGTAAGTTATGGGGCAGTAACATCACATTTTCAAAACGTGTTTTTCAGCCCGAAATAAACGCGTTTTTTCAGACAACTGAATCTCCTTGTAACAGCAAGGCTCAGAAGTGCCCACACACTCAGCCCTTAACCCCAGTGTGCAGAAAGGGTCAAAATGTGTTTTTCAGCAGAAATAAACATGTTTCTGCAAGTTTGGTCAACCCCATGTAAGTTATGGGGCATTAACATCACACTTTTCAAAACGTGTTTTTCAGCCCGAAATAAGCGCGTTTTTTCAGACAACTGAATCTCCTTGTAACAGCAAGGCTCAGAAGAGCCCACACACTCAGCCCTTAACCCCAGTGTACAGAAAGTGTCAAAACGTGTTTTTCAGCAGAAATAAACATGTTTCTGCAAGTTTGGTCAACCCCATGTAAGTTATGGGGCAGTAACATCACACTTTTCAAAACGTGTTTTTCAGCCCGAAATAAACGCGTTTTTTCAGACAACTGAATCTCCTTGTAACAGCAAGGCTCAGAAGAGCCCACACACTCAGCCCTTAACCCCAGTGTGCAGAAAGTGTCAAAACGTGTTTTTCAGCAGAAATAAACATGTTTCTGCAAGTTTGGTCAACCCCATGTAAGTTATGGGGTAGTAACATCACACTTTTCAAAACGTGTTTTTCAGCCCGAAATAAACGCGTTTTTTCAGACAACTGAATCTCCTTGTAACAGCAAGGCTCAGAAGTGCCCACACACTCAGCCCTTAACCCCAGTGTGCAGAAAGGGTCAAAATGTGTTTTTCAGCAGAAATAAACATGTTTCTGCAAGTTTGGTCAACCCCATGTAAGTTATGGGGTAGTAACATCACACTTTTCAAAACATGTTTTTCAGCCCGAAATAAGCGCGTTTTTTCAGACAACTGAATCTCCTTGTAACAGCAAGGCTCAGAAGAGCCCACACACTCAGCCCTTAACCCCAGTGTGCAGAAAGTGTCAAAACATGTTTTTCAGCAGAAATAAACATGTTTCTGCAAGTTTGGTCAACCCCATGTAAGTTATGGGGTAGTAACATCACATTTTCAAAACGTGTTTTTCAGCCCGAAATAAACGCGTTTTTTCAGACAACTGAATCTCCTTGTAACAGCAAGGCTCAGAAGTGCCCACACACTCAGCCCTTAACCCCAGTGTGCAGAAAGGGTCAAAATGTGTTTTTCAGCAGAAATAAACATGTTTCTGCAAGTTTGGTCAACCCCATGTAAGTTATGGGGCATTAACATCACACTTTTCAAAACGTGTTTTTCAGCCCGAAATAAGCGCGTTTTTTCAGACAACTGAATCTCCTTGTAACAGCAAGGCTCAGAAGAGCCCACACACTCAGCCCTTAACCCCAGTGTACAGAAAGTGCCAAAACGTGTTTTTCAGCAGAAATAAACATGTTTCTGCAAGTTTGGTCAACCCCATGTAAGTTATGGGGCAGTAACATCACATTTTCAAAACGTGTTTTTCAGCCCGAAATAAACGCGTTTTTTCAGACAACTGAATCTCCTTGTAACAGCAAGGCTCAGAAGTGCCCACACACTCAGCCCTTAACCCCAGTGTGCAGAAAGGGTCAAAATGTGTTTTTCAGCAGAAATAAACATGTTTCTGCAAGTTTGGTCAACCCCATGTAAGTTATGGGGCAGTAACATTACACTTTTCAAAACGTGTTTTTCAGCCCGAAATAAACGCGTTTTTTCAGACAACTGAATCTCCTTGTAACAGCAAGGCTCAGAAGAGCCCACACACTCAGCCCTTAACCCCAGTGTGCAGAAAGTGTCAAAACGTGTTTTTCAGCAGAAATAAACATGTTTCTGCAAGTTTGGTCAACCCCATGTAAGTTATGGGGTAGTAACATCACACTTTTCAAAACGTGTTTTTCAGCCCGAAATAAACGCGTTTTTTCAGACAACTGAATCTCCTTGTAACAGCAAGGCTCAGAAGTGCCCACACACTCAGCCCTTAACCCCAGTGTGCAGAAAGGGTCAAAATGTGTTTTTCAGCAGAAATAAACATGTTTCTGCAAGTTTGGTCAACCCCATGTAAGTTATGGGGTAGTAACATCACACTTTTCAAAACGTGTTTTTCAGCCCGAAATAAGCGCGTTTTTTCAGACAACTGAATCTCCTTGTAACAGCAAGGCTCAGAAGAGCCCACACACTCAGCCCTTAACCCCAGTGTGCAGAAAGTGTCAAAACATGTTTTTCAGCAGAAATAAACATGTTTCTGCAAGTTTGGTCAACCCCATGTAAGTTATGGGGTAGTAACATCACACTTTTCAAAACGTGTTTTTCAGCCCGAAATAAACGCGTTTTTTCAGACAACTGAATCTCCTTGTAACAGCAAGGCTCAGAAGAGCCCACACACTCAGCCCTTAACCCCAGTGTACAGAAAGTGTCAAAACGTGTTTTTCAGCAGAAATAAACATGTTTCTGCAAGTTTGGTCAACCCCATGTAAGTTATGGGGCAGTAACATTACACTTTTCAAAACGTGTTTTTCAGCCCGAAATAAACGCGTTTTTTCAGACAACTGAATCTCCTTGTAACAGCAAGGCTCAGAAGAGCCCACACACTCAGCCCTTAACCCCAGTGTACAGAAAGTGCCAAAACGTGTTTTTCAGCAGAAATAAACATGTTTCTGCAAGTTTGGTCAACCCCATGTAAGTTATGGGGCAGTAACATCACATTTTCAAAACTTGTTTTTCAGCCCGAAATAAACGCGTTTTTTCAGACAACTGAATCTCCTTGTAACAGCAAGGCTCAGAAGTGCCCACACACTCAGCCCTTAACCCCAGTGTGCAGAAAGGGTCAAAATGTGTTTTTCAGCAGAAATAAACATGTTTCTGCAAGTTTGGTCAACCCCATGTAAGTTATGGGGCATTAACATCACACTTTTCAAAACGTGTTTTTCAGCCCGAAATAAGCGCGTTTTTTCAGACAACTGAATCTCCTTGTAACAGCAAGGCTCAGAAGAGCCCACACACTCAGCCCTTAACCCCAGTGTACAGAAAGTGTCAAAACGTGTTTTTCAGCAGAAATAAACATGTTTCTTCAAGTTTGGTCAACCCCATGTTAGTTATGGGGCAGTAACATCACTCTTTTCAAAACATGTTTTTCAGCCCGAAATAAGCGCGTTTTTTCAGACAACTGAATCTCCTTGTAACAGCAAGGCTCAGAAGAGCCCACACACTCAACCCTTAACCCCAGTGTACAGAAAGTGTCAAAACGTGTTTTTCAGCAGAAATAAACATGTTTCTGCAAGTTTGGTCAACCCCATGTAAGTTATGGGGCAGTAACATTACACTTTTCAAAACGTGTTTTTCAGCCCGAAATAAACGCGTTTTTTCAGACAACTGAATCTCCTTGTAACAGCAAGGCTCAGAAGAGCCCACACACTCAGCCCTTAACCCCAGTGTGCAGAAAGTGTCAAAACGTGTTTTTCAGCAGAAATAAACATGTTTCTGCAAGTTTGGTCAACCCCATGTAAGTTATGGGGTAGTAACATCACACTTTTCAAAACGTGTTTTTCAGCCCGAAATAAACGCGTTTTTTCAGACAACTGAATCTCCTTGTAACAGCAAGGCTCAGAAGTGCCCACACACTCAGCCCTTAACCCCAGTGTGCAGAAAGGGTCAAAATGTGTTTTTCAGCAGAAATAAACATGTTTCTGCAAGTTTGGTCAACCCCATGTAAGTTATGGGGCAGTAACATTACACTTTTCAAAACGTGTTTTTCAGCCCGAAATAAACGCGTTTTTTCAGACAACTGAATCTCCTTGTAACAGCAAGGCTCAGAAGAGCCCACACACTCAGCCCTTAACCCCAGTGTGCAGAAAGTGTCAAAACGTGTTTTTCAGCAGAAATAAACATGTTTCTGCAAGTTTGGTCAACCCCATGTAAGTTATGGGGTAGTAACATCACACTTTTCAAAACGTGTTTTTCAGCCCGAAATAAACGCGTTTTTTCAGACAACTGAATCTCCTTGTAACAGCAAGGCTCAGAAGTGCCCACACACTCAGCCCTTAACCCCAGTGTGCAGAAAGGGTCAAAATGTGTTTTTCAGCAGAAATAAACATGTTTCTGCAAGTTTGGTCAACCCCATGTAAGTTATGGGGTAGTAACATCACACTTTTCAAAACGTGTTTTTCAGCCCGAAATAAGCGCGTTTTTTCAGACAACTGAATCTCCTTGTAACAGCAAGGCTCAGAAGAGCCCACACACTCAGCCCTTAACCCCAGTGTGCAGAAAGTGTCAAAACAT
Source organism: Lepisosteus oculatus (assembly GCF_040954835.1). Classification (NCBI taxonomy): domain Eukaryota; kingdom Metazoa; phylum Chordata; class Actinopteri; order Semionotiformes; family Lepisosteidae; genus Lepisosteus; species Lepisosteus oculatus. The sequence continues at coordinate 37,541 of NW_027168051.1, read as the reverse complement.
GTTTTTCAGCAGAAATAAACATGTTTCTGCAAGTTTGGTCAACCCCATGTAAGTTATGGGGTAGTAACATCACACTTTTCAAAACGTGTTTTTCAGCCCGAAATAAACGCGTTTTTTCAGACAACTGAATCTCCTTGTAACAGCAAGGCTCAGAAGAGCCCACACACTCAGCCCTTAACCCCAGTGTACAGAAAGTGTCAAAACGTGTTTTTCAGCAGAAATAAACATGTTTCTGCAAGTTTGGTCAACCCCATGTAAGTTATGGGGCAGTAACATTACACTTTTCAAAACGTGTTTTTCAGCCCGAAATAAACGCGTTTTTTCAGACAACTGAATCTCCTTGTAACAGCAAGGCTCAGAAGAGCCCACACACTCAGCCCTTAACCCCAGTGTACAGAAAGTGCCAAAACGTGTTTTTCAGCAGAAATAAACATGTTTCTGCAAGTTTGGTCAACCCCATGTAAGTTATGGGGCAGTAACATCACATTTTCAAAACGTGTTTTTCAGCCCGAAATAAACGCGTTTTTTCAGACAACTGAATCTCCTTGTAACAGCAAGGCTCAGAAGTGCCCACACACTCAGCCCTTAACCCCAGTGTGCAGAAAGGGTCAAAATGTGTTTTTCAGCAGAAATAAACATGTTTCTGCAAGTTTGGTCAACCCCATGTAAGTTATGGGGCATTAACATCACACTTTTCAAAACGTGTTTTTCAGCCCGAAATAAGCGCGTTTTTTCAGACAACTGAATCTCCTTGTAACAGCAAGGCTCAGAAGAGCCCACACACTCAGCCCTTAACCCCAGTGTACAGAAAGTGTCAAAACGTGTTTTTCAGCAGAAATAAACATGTTTCTGCAAGTTTGGTCAACCCCATGTAAGTTATGGGGCATTAACATCACACTTTTCAAAACGTGTTTTTCAGCCCGAAATAAACGCGTTTTTTCAGACAACTGAATCTCCTTGTAACAGCAAGGCTCAGAAGAGCCCACACACTCAGCCCTTAACCCCAGTGTGCAGAAAGTGTCAAAACGTGTTTTTCAGCAGAAATAAACATGTTTCTGCAAGTTTGGTCAACCCCATGTTAGTTATGGGGCAGTAACATCACTCTTTTCAAAACGTGTTTTTCAGCCCGAAATAAGCGCGTTTTTTCAGACAACTGAATCTCCTTGTAACAGCAAGGCTCAGAAGAGCCCACACACTCAGCCCTTAACCCCAGTGTACAGAAAGTGTCAAAACGTGTTTTTCAGCAGAAATAAACATGTTTCTGCAAGTTTGGTCAACCCCATGTAAGTTATGGGGCAGTAACATTACACTTTTCAAAACGTGTTTTTCAGCCCGAAATAAACGCGTTTTTTCAGACAACTGAATCTCCTTGTAACAGCAAGGCTCAGAAGAGCCCACACACTCAGCCCTTAACCCCAGTGTGCAGAAAGTGTCAAAACGTGTTTTTCAGCAGAAATAAACATGTTTCTGCAAGTTTGGTCAACCCCATGTAAGTTATGGGGTAGTAACATCACACTTTTCAAAACGTGTTTTGCAGCCCGAAATAAACGCGTTTTTTCAGACAACTGAATCTCCTTGTAACAGCAAGGCTCAGAAGTGCCCACACACTCAGCCCTTAACCCCAGTGTGCAGAAAGGGTCAAAATGTGTTTTTCAGCAGAAATAAACATGTTTCTGCAAGTTTGGTCAACCCCATGTAAGTTATGGGGTAGTAACATCACACTTTTCAAAACGTGTTTTTCAGCCCGAAATAAGCGCGTTTTTTCAGACAACTGAATCTCCTTGTAACAGCAAGGCTCAGAAGAGCCCACACACTCAGCCCTTAACCCCAGTGTGCAGAAAGTGTCAAAACGTGTTTTTCAGCAGAAATAAACATGTTTCTGCAAGTTTGGTCAACCCCATGTAAGTTATGGGGTAGTAACATCACACTTTTCAAAACGTGTTTTTCAGCCCGAAATAAACGCGTTTTTTCAGACAACTGAATCTCCTTGTAACAGCAAGGCTTAGAAGAGCCCACACACTCAGCCCTTAACCCCAGTGTACAGAAAGTGTCAAAACGTGTTTTTCAGCAGAAATAAACATGTTTCTGCAAGTTTGGTCAACCCCATGTAAGTTATGGGGCAGTAACATTACACTTTTCAAAACGTGTTTTTCAGCCCGAAATAAACGCGTTTTTTCAGACAACTGAATCTCCTTGTAACAGCAAGGCTCAGAAGAGCCCACACACTCAGCCCTTAACCCCAGTGTACAGAAAGTGCCAAAACGTGTTTTTCAGCAGAAATAAACATGTTTCTGCAAGTTTGGTCAACCCCATGTAAGTTATGGGGCAGTAACATCACATTTTCAAAACGTGTTTTTCAGCCCGAAATAAACGCGTTTTTTCAGACAACTGAATCTCCTTGTAACAGCAAGGCTCAGAAGTGCCCACACACTCAGCCCTTAACCCCAGTGTGCAGAAAGGGTCAAAATGTGTTTTTCAGCAGAAATAAACATGTTTCTGCAAGTTTGGTCAACCCCATGTAAGTTATGGGGCATTAACATCACACTTTTCAAAACGTGTTTTTCAGCCCGAAATAAGCGCGTTTTTTCAGACAACTGAATCTCCTTGTAACAGCAAGGCTCAGAAGAGCCCACACACTCAGCCCTTAACCCCAGTGTACAGAAAGTGTCAAAACGTGTTTTTCAGCAGAAATAAACATGTTTCTGCAAGTTTGGTCAACCCCATGTAAGTTATGGGGCAGTAACATCACACTTTTCAAAACGTGTTTTTCAGCCCGAAATAAACGCGTTTTTTCAGACAACTGAATCTCCTTGTAACAGCAAGGCTCAGAAGAGCCCACACACTCAGCCCTTAACCCCAGTGTGCAGAAAGTGTCAAAACGTGTTTTTCAGCAGAAATAAACATGTTTCTGCAAGTTTGGTCAACCCCATGTAAGTTATGGGGTAGTAACATCACACTTTTCAAAACGTGTTTTTCAGCCCGAAATAAACGCGTTTTTTCAGACAACTGAATCTCCTTGTAACAGCAAGGCTCAGAAGTGCCCACACACTCAGCCCTTAACCCCAGTGTGCAGAAAGGGTCAAAATGTGTTTTTCAGCAGAAATAAACATGTTTCTGCAAGTTTGGTCAACCCCATGTAAGTTATGGGGTAGTAACATCACACTTTTCAAAACATGTTTTTCAGCCCGAAATAAGCGCGTTTTTTCAGACAACTGAATCTCCTTGTAACAGCAAGGCTCAGAAGAGCCCACACACTCAGCCCTTAACCCCAGTGTGCAGAAAGTGTCAAAACGTGTTTTTCAGCAGAAATAAACATGTTTCTGCAAGTTTGGTCAACCCCATGTAAGTTATGGGGCAGTAACATCACATTTTCAAAACGTGTTTTTCAGCCCGAAATAAACGCGTTTTTTCAGACAACTGAATCTCCTTGTAACAGCAAGGCTCAGAAGTGCCCACACACTCAGCCCTTAACCCCAGTGTGCAGAAAGGGTCAAAATGTGTTTTTCAGCAGAAATAAACATGTTTCTGCAAGTTTGGTCAACCCCATGTAAGTTATGGGGCATTAACATCACACTTTTCAAAACGTGTTTTTCAGCCCGAAATAAGCGCGTTTTTTCATACAACTGAATCTCCTTGTAACAGCAAGGCTCAGAAGAGCCCACACACTCAGCCCTTAACCCCAGTGTACAGAAAGGGTCAAAACGTGTTTTTCAGCAGAAATAAACATGTTTCTGCAAGTTTGGTCAACCCCATGTAAGTTATGGGGCAGTAACATTACACTTTTCAAAACGTGTTTTTCAGCCCGAAATAAACGCGTTTTTTCAGACAACTGAATCTCCTTGTAACAGCAAGGCTCAGAAGAGCCCACACACTCAGCCCTTAACCCCAGTGTGCAGAAAGTGTCAAAACGTGTTTTTCAGCAGAAATAAACATGTTTCTGCAAGTTTGGTCAACCCCATGTAAGTTATGGGGTAGTAACATCACACTTTTCAAAACGTGTTTTTCAGCCCGAAATAAACGCGTTTTTTCAGACAACTGAATCTCCTTGTAACAGCAAGGCTCAGAAGTGCCCACACACTCAGCCCTTAACCCCAGTGTGCAGAAAGGGTCAAAATGTGTTTTTCAGCAGAAATAAACATGTTTCTGCAAGTTTGGTCAACCCCATGTAAGTTATGGGGTAGTAACATCACACTTTTCAAAACGTGTTTTTCAGCCCGAAATAAGCGCGTTTTTTCAGACAACTGAATCTCCTTGTAACAGCAAGGCTCAGAAGAGCCCACACACTCAGCCCTTAACCCCAGTGTGCAGAAAGTGTCAAAACATGTTTTTCAGCAGAAATAAACATGTTTCTGCAAGTTTGGTCAACCCCATGTAAGTTATGGGGTAGTAACATCACACTTTTCAAAACGTGTTTTTCAGCCCGAAATAAACGCGTTTTTTCAGACAACTGAATCTCCTTGTAACAGCAAGGCTCAGAAGAGCCCACACACTCAGCCCTTAACCCCAGTGTACAGAAAGTGTCAAAACGTGTTTTTCAGCAGAAATAAACATGTTTCTGCAAGTTTGGTCAACCCCATGTAAGTTATGGGGCAGTAACATTACACTTTTCAAAACGTGTTTTTCAGCCCGAAATAAACGCGTTTTTTCAGACAACTGAATCTCCTTGTAACAGCAAGGCTCAGAAGAGCCCACACACTCAGCCCTTAACCCCAGTGTACAGAAAGTGCCAAAACGTGTTTTTCAGCAGAAATAAACATGTTTCTGCAAGTTTGGTCAACCCCATGTAAGTTATGGGGCAGTAACATCACATTTTCAAAACGTGTTTTTCAGCCCGAAATAAACGCGTTTTTTCAGACAACTGAATCTCCTTGTAACAGCAAGGCTCAGAAGTGCCCACACACTCAGCCCTTAACCCCAGTGTGCAGAAAGGGTCAAAATGTGTTTTTCAGCAGAAATAAACATGTTTCTGCAAGTTTGGTCAACCCCATGTAAGTTATGGGGCATTAACATCACACTTTTCAAAACGTGTTTTTCAGCCCGAAATAAGCGCGTTTTTTCAGACAACTGAATCTCCTTGTAACAGCAAGGCTCAGAAGAGCCCACACACTCAGCCCTTAACCCCAGTGTACAGAAAGTGTCAAAACGTGTTTTTCAGCAGAAATAAACATGTTTCTGCAAGTTTGGTCAACCCCATGTTAGTTATGGGGCAGTAACATCACTCTTTTCAAAACGTGTTTTTCAGCCCGAAATAAGCGCGTTTTTTCAGACAACTGAATCTCCTTGTAACAGCAAGGCTCAGAAGAGCCCACACACTCAGCCCTTAACCCCAGTGTACAGAAAGTGTCAAAACGTGTTTTTCAGCAGAAATAAACATGTTTCTGCAAGTTTGGTCAACCCCATGTAAGTTATGGGGCAGTAACATTACACTTTTCAAAACGTGTTTTTCAGCCCGAAATAAACGCGTTTTTTCAGACAACTGAATCTCCTTGTAACAGCAAGGCTCAGAAGAGCCCACACACTCAGCCCTTAACCCCAGTGTGCAGAAAGTGTCAAAACGTGTTTTTCAGCAGAAATAAACATGTTTCTGCAAGTTTGGTCAACCCCATGTAAGTTATGGGGTAGTGACATCACACTTTTCAAAACGTGTTTTTCAGCCCGAAATAAACGCGTTTTTTCAGACAACTGAATCTCCTTGTAACAGCAAGGCTCAGAAGTGCCCACACACTCAGCCCTTAACCCCAGTGTGCAGAAAGGGTCAAAATGTGTTTTTCAGCAGAAATAAACATGTTTCTGCAAGTTTGGTCAACCCCATGTAAGTTATGGGGTAGTAACATCACACTTTTCAAAACGTGTTTTTCAGCCCGAAATAAGCGCGTTTTTTCAGACAACTGAATCTCCTTGTAACAGCAAGGCTCAGAAGAGCCCACACACTCAGCCCTTAACCCCAGTGTGCAGAAAGTGTCAAAACATGTTTTTCAGCAGAAATAAACATGTTTCTGCAAGTTTGGTCAACCCCATGTAAGTTATGGGGTAGTAACATCACATTTTCAAAACGTGTTTTTCAGCCCGAAATAAACGCGTTTTTTCAGACAACTGAATCTCCTTGTAACAGCAAGGCTCAGAAGTGCCCACACACTCAGCCCTTAACCCCAGTGTGCAGAAAGGGTCAAAATGTGTTTTTCAGCAGAAATAAACATGTTTCTGCAAGTTTGGTCAACCCCATGTAAGTTATGGGGCATTAACATCACACTTTTCAAAACGTGTTTTTCAGCCCGAAATAAGCGCGTTTTTTCAGACAACTGAATCTCCTTGTAACAGCAAGGCTCAGAAGAGCCCACACACTCAGCCCTTAACCCCAGTGTACAGAAAGTGCCAAAACGTGTTTTTCAGCAGAAATAAACATGTTTCTGCAAGTTTGGTCAACCCCATGTAAGTTATGGGGCAGTAACATCACATTTTCAAAACGTGTTTTTCAGCCCGAAATAAACGCGTTTTTTCAGACAACTGAATCTCCTTGTAACAGCAAGGCTCAGAAGTGCCCACACACTCAGCCCTTAACCCCAGTGTGCAGAAAGGGTCAAAATGTGTTTTTCAGCAGAAATAAACATGTTTCTGCAAGTTTGGTCAACCCCATGTAAGTTATGGGGCAGTAACATTACACTTTTCAAAACGTGTTTTTCAGCCCGAAATAAACGCGTTTTTTCAGACAACTGAATCTCCTTGTAACAGCAAGGCTCAGAAGAGCCCACACACTCAGCCCTTAACCCCAGTGTGCAGAAAGTGTCAAAACGTGTTTTTCAGCAGAAATAAACATGTTTCTGCAAGTTTGGTCAACCCCATGTAAGTTATGGGGTAGTAACATCACACTTTTCAAAACGTGTTTTTCAGCCCGAAATAAACGCGTTTTTTCAGACAACTGAATCTCCTTGTAACAGCAAGGCTCAGAAGTGCCCACACACTCAGCCCTTAACCCCAGTGTGCAGAAAGGGTCAAAATGTGTTTTTCAGCAGAAATAAACATGTTTCTGCAAGTTTGGTCAACCCCATGTAAGTTATGGGGTAGTAACATCACACTTTTCAAAACGTGTTTTTCAGCCCGAAATAAGCGCGTTTTTTCAGACAACTGAATCTCCTTGTAACAGCAAGGCTCAGAAGAGCCCACACACTCAGCCCTTAACCCCAGTGTGCAGAAAGTGTCAAAACATGTTTTTCAGCAGAAATAAACATGTTTCTGCAAGTTTGGTCAACCCCATGTAAGTTATGGGGTAGTAACATCACACTTTTCAAAACGTGTTTTTCAGCCCGAAATAAACGCGTTTTTTCAGACAACTGAATCTCCTTGTAACAGCAAGGCTCAGAAGAGCCCACACACTCAGCCCTTAACCCCAGTGTACAGAAAGTGTCAAAACGTGTTTTTCAGCAGAAATAAACATGTTTCTGCAAGTTTGGTCAACCCCATGTAAGTTATGGGGCAGTAACATTACACTTTTCAAAACGTGTTTTTCAGCCCGAAATAAACGCGTTTTTTCAGACAACTGAATCTCCTTGTAACAGCAAGGCTCAGAAGAGCCCACACACTCAGCCCTTAACCCCAGTGTACAGAAAGTGCCAAAACGTGTTTTTCAGCAGAAATAAACATGTTTCTGCAAGTTTGGTCAACCCCATGTAAGTTATGGGGCAGTAACATCACATTTTCAAAACGTGTTTTTCAGCCCGAAATAAACGCGTTTTTTCAGACAACTGAATCTCCTTGTAACAGCAAGGCTCAGAAGTGCCCACACACTCAGCCCTTAACCCCAGTGTACAGAAAGTGTCAAAACGTGTTTTTCAGCAGAAATAAACATGTTTCTGCAAGTTTGGTCAACCCCATGTTAGTTATGGGGCAGTAACATCACTCTTTTCAAAACATGTTTTTCAGCCCGAAATAAGCGCGTTTTTTCAGACAACTGAATCTCCTTGTAACAGCAAGGCTCAGAAGAGCCCACACACTCAGCCCTTAACCCCAGTGTACAGAAAGTGTCAAAACGTGTTTTTCAGCAGAAATAAACATGTTTCTGCAAGTTTGGTCAACCCCATGTAAGTTATGGGGCAGTAACATTACACTTTTCAAAACGTGTTTTTCAGCCCGAAATAAACGCGTTTTTTCAGACAACTGAATCTCCTTGTAACAGCAAGGCTCAGAAGAGCCCACACACTCAGCCCTTAACCCCAGTGTGCAGAAAGTGTCAAAACGTGTTTTTCAGCAGAAATAAACATGTTTCTGCAAGTTTGGTCAACCCCATGTAAGTTATGGGGTAGTAACATCACACTTTTCAAAACGTGTTTTTCAGCCCGAAATAAACGCGTTTTTTCATACAACTGAATCTCCTTGTAACAGCAAGGCTCAGAAGTGCCCACACACTCAGCCCTTAACCCCAGTGTGCAGAAAGGGTCAAAATGTGTTTTTCAGCAGAAATAAACATGTTTCTGCAAGTTTGGTCAACCCCATGTAAGTTATGGGGTAGTAACATCACACTTTTCAAAACGTGTTTTTCAGCCCGAAATAAGCGCGTTTTTTCAGACAACTGAATCTCCTTGTAACAGCAAGGCTCAGAAGAGCCCACACACTCAGCCCTTAACCCCAGTGTGCAGAAAGTGTCAAAACATGTTTTTCAGCAGAAATAAACATGTTTCTGCAAGTTTGGTCAACCCCATGTAAGTTATGGGGTAGTAACATCACACTTTTCAAAACGTGTTTTTCAGCCCGAAATAAACGCGTTTTTTCAGACAACTGAATCTCCTTGTAACAGCAAGGCTCAGAAGAGCCCACACACTCAGCCCTTAACCCCAGTGTACAGAAAGTGTCAAAACGTGTTTTTCAGCAGAAATAAACATGTTTCTGCAAGTTTGGTCAACCCCATGTAAGTTATGGGGCAGTAACATTACACTTTTCAAAACGTGTTTTTCAGCCCGAAATAAACGCGTTTTTTCAGACAACTGAATCTCCTTGTAACAGCAAGGCTCAGAAGAGCCCACACACTCAGCCCTTAACCCCAGTGTACAGAAAGTGCCAAAACGTGTTTTTCAGCAGAAATAAACATGTTTCTGCAAGTTTGGTCAACCCCATGTAAGTTATGGGGCAGTAACATCACATTTTCAAAACGTGTTTTTCAGCCCGAAATAAACGCGTTTTTTCAGACAACTGAATCTCCTTGTAACAGCAAGGCTCAGAAGTGCCCACACACTCAGCCCTTAACCCCAGTGTGCAGAAAGGGTCAAAATGTGTTTTTCAGCAGAAATAAACATGTTTCTGCAAGTTTGGTCAACCCCATGTAAGTTATGGGGCATTAACATCACACTTTTCAAAACGTGTTTTTCAGCCCGAAATAAGCGCGTTTTTTCAGACAACTGAATCTCCTTGTAACAGCAAGGCTCAGAAGAGCCCACACACTCAGCCCTTAACCCCAGTGTACAGAAAGTGTCAAAACGTGTTTTTCAGCAGAAATAAACATGTTTCTGCAAGTTTGGTCAACCCCATGTTAGTTATGGGGCAGTAACATCACTCTTTTCAAAACATGTTTTTCAGCCCGAAATAAGCGCGTTTTTTCAGACAACTGAATCTCCTTGTAACAGCAAGGCTCAGAAGAGCCCACACACTCAGCCCTTAACCCCAGTGTACAGAAAGTGTCAAAACGTGTTTTTCAGCAGAAATAAACATGTTTCTGCAAGTTTGGTCAACCCCATGTAAGTTATGGGGCATTAACATCACACTTTTCAAAACGTGTTTTTCAGCCCGAAATAAGCGCGTTTTTTCATACAACTGAATCTCCTTGTAACAGCAAGGCTCAGAAGAGCCCACACACTCAGCCCTTAACCCCAGTGTACAGAAAGGGTCAAAACGTGTTTTTCAGCAGAAATAAACATGTTTCTGCAAGTTTGGTCAACCCCATGTAAGTTATGGGGCAGTAACATTACACTTTTCAAAACGTGTTTTTCAGCCCGAAATAAACGCGTTTTTTCAGACAACTGAATCTCCTTGTAACAGCAAGGCTCAGAAGAGCCCACACACTCAGCCCTTAACCCCAGTGTGCAGAAAGTGTCAAAACGTGTTTTTCAGCAGAAATAAACATGTTTCTGCAAGTTTGGTCAACCCCATGTAAGTTATGGGGTAGTAACATCACACTTTTCAAAACGTGTTTTTCAGCCCGAAATAAACGCGTTTTTTCAGACAACTGAATCTCCTTGTAACAGCAAGGCTCAGAAGTGCCCACACACTCAGCCCTTAACCCCAGTGTGCAGAAAGGGTCAAAATGTGTTTTTCAGCAGAAATAAACATGTTTCTGCAAGTTTGGTCAACCCCATGTAAGTTATGGGGTAGTAACATCACACTTTTCAAAACGTGTTTTTCAGCCCGAAATAAGCGCGTTTTTTCAGACAACTGAATCTCCTTGTAACAGCAAGGCTCAGAAGAGCCCACACACTCAGCCCTTAACCCCAGTGTGCAGAAAGTGTCAAAACATGTTTTTCAGCAGAAATAAACATGTTTCTGCAAGTTTGGTCAACCCCATGTAAGTTATGGGGTAGTAACATCACACTTTTCAAAACGTGTTTTTCAGCCCGAAATAAACGCGTTTTTTCAGACAACTGAATCTCCTTGTAACAGCAAGGCTCAGAAGAGCCCACACACTCAGCCCTTAACCCCAGTGTACAGAAAGTGTCAAAACGTGTTTTTCAGCAGAAATAAACATGTTTCTGCAAGTTTGGTCAACCCCATGTAAGTTATGGGGCAGTAACATTACACTTTTCAAAACGTGTTTTTCAGCCCGAAATAAACGCGTTTTTTCAGACAACTGAATCTCCTTGTAACAGCAAGGCTCAGAAGAGCCCACACACTCAGCCCTTAACCCCAGTGTACAGAAAGTGCCAAAACGTGTTTTTCAGCAGAAATAAACATGTTTCTGCAAGTTTGGTCAACCCCATGTAAGTTATGGGGCAGTAACATCACATTTTCAAAACGTGTTTTTCAGCCCGAAATAAACGCGTTTTTTCAGACAACTGAATCTCCTTGTAACAGCAAGGCTCAGAAGTGCCCACACACTCAGCCCTTAACCCCAGTGTGCAGAAAGGGTCAAAATGTGTTTTTCAGCAGAAATAAACATGTTTCTGCAAGTTTGGTCAACCCCATGTAAGTTATGGGGCATTAACATCACACTTTTCAAAACGTGTTTTTCAGCCCGAAATAAGCGCGTTTTTTCAGACAACTGAATCTCCTTGTAACAGCAAGGCTCAGAAGAGCCCACACACTCAGCCCTTAACCCCAGTGTACAGAAAGTGTCAAAACGTGTTTTTCAGCAGAAATAAACATGTTTCTGCAAGTTTGGTCAACCCCATGTTAGTTATGGGGCAGTAACATCACTCTTTTCAAAACGTGTTTTTCAGCCCGAAATAAGCGCGTTTTTTCAGACAACTGAATCTCCTTGTAACAGCAAGGCTCAGAAGAGCCCACACACTCAGCCCTTAACCCCAGTGTACAGAAAGTGTCAAAACGTGTTTTTCAGCAGAAATAAACATGTTTCTGCAAGTTTGGTCAACCCCATGTAAGTTATGGGGCAGTAACATTACACTTTTCAAAACGTGTTTTTCAGCCCGAAATAAACGCGTTTTTTCAGACAACTGAATCTCCTTGTAACAGCAAGGCTCAGAAGAGCCCACACACTCAGCCCTTAACCCCAGTGTGCAGAAAGTGTCAAAACGTGTTTTTCAGCAGAAATAAACATGTTTCTGCAAGTTTGGTCAACCCCATGTAAGTTATGGGGTAGTAACATCACACTTTTCAAAACGTGTTTTTCAGCCCGAAATAAACGCGTTTTTTCAGACAACTGAATCTCCTTGTAACAGCAAGGCTCAGAAGTGCCCACACACTCAGCCCTTAACCCCAGTGTGCAGAAAGGGTCAAAATGTGTTTTTCAGCAGAAATAAACATGTTTCTGCAAGTTTGGTCAACCCCATGTAAGTTATGGGGTAGTAACATCACACTTTTCAAAACGTGTTTTTCAGCCCGAAATAAGCGCGTTTTTTCAGACAACTGAATCTCCTTGTAACAGCAAGGCTCAGAAGAGCCCACACACTCAGCCCTTAACCCCAGTGTGCAGAAAGTGTCAAAACATGTTTTTCAGCAGAAATAAACATGTTTCTGCAAGTTTGGTCAACCCCATGTAAGTTATGGGGTAGTAACATCACATTTTCAAAACGTGTTTTTCAGCCCGAAATAAACGCGTTTTTTCAGACAACTGAATCTCCTTGTAACAGCAAGGCTCAGAAGTGCCCACACACTCAGCCCTTAACCCCAGTGTGCAGAAAGGGTCAAAATGTGTTTTTCAGCAGAAATAAACATGTTTCTGCAAGTTTGGTCAACCCCATGTAAGTTATGGGGCATTAACATCACACTTTTCAAAACGTGTTTTTCAGCCCGAAATAAGCGCGTTTTTTCAGACAACTGAATCTCCTTGTAACAGCAAGGCTCAGAAGAGCCCACACACTCAGCCCTTAACCCCAGTGTACAGAAAGTGCCAAAACGTGTTTTTCAGCAGAAATAAACATGTTTCTGCAAGTTTGGTCAACCCCATGTAAGTTATGGGGCAGTAACATCACATTTTCAAAACGTGTTTTTCAGCCCGAAATAAACGCGTTTTTTCAGACAACTGAATCTCCTTGTAACAGCAAGGCTCAGAAGTGCCCACACACTCAGCCCTTAACCCCAGTGTGCAGAAAGGGTCAAAATGTGTTTTTCAGCAGAAATAAACATGTTTCTGCAAGTTTGGTCAACCCCATGTAAGTTATGGGGCAGTAACATTACACTTTTCAAAACGTGTTTTTCAGCCCGAAATAAACGCGTTTTTTCAGACAACTGAATCTCCTTGTAACAGCAAGGCTCAGAAGAGCCCACACACTCAGCCCTTAACCCCAGTGTGCAGAAAGTGTCAAAACGTGTTTTTCAGCAGAAATAAACATGTTTCTGCAAGTTTGGTCAACCCCATGTAAGTTATGGGGTAGTAACATCACACTTTTCAAAACGTGTTTTTCAGCCCGAAATAAACGCGTTTTTTCAGACAACTGAATCTCCTTGTAACAGCAAGGCTCAGAAGTGCCCACACACTCAGCCCTTAACCCCAGTGTGCAGAAAGGGTCAAAATGTGTTTTTCAGCAGAAATAAACATGTTTCTGCAAGTTTGGTCAACCCCATGTAAGTTATGGGGTAGTAACATCACACTTTTCAAAACGTGTTTTTCAGCCCGAAATAAGCGCGTTTTTTCAGACAACTGAATCTCCTTGTAACAGCAAGGCTCAGAAGAGCCCACACACTCAGCCCTTAACCCCAGTGTGCAGAAAGTGTCAAAACATGTTTTTCAGCAGAAATAAACATGTTTCTGCAAGTTTGGTCAACCCCATGTAAGTTATGGGGTAGTAACATCACACTTTTCAAAACGTGTTTTTCACCCCGAAATAAACGCGTTTTTTCAGACAACTGAATCTCCTTGTAACAGCAAGGCTCAGAAGAGCCCACACACTCAGCCCTTAACCCCAGTGTACAGAAAGTGTCAAAACGTGTTTTTCAGCAGAAATAAACATGTTTCTGCAAGTTTGGTCAACCCCATGTAAGTTATGGGGCAGTAACATTACACTTTTCAAAACGTGTTTTTCAGCCCGAAATAAACGCGTTTTTTCAGACAACTGAATCTCCTTGTAACAGCAAGGCTCAGAAGAGCCCACACACTCAGCCCTTAACCCCAGTGTACAGAAAGTGCCAAAACGTGTTTTTCAGCAGAAATAAACATGTTTCTGCAAGTTTGGTCAACCCCATGTAAGTTATGGGGCAGTAACATCACATTTTCAAAACGTGTTTTTCAGCCCGAAATAAACGCGTTTTTTCAGACAACTGAATCTCCTTGTAACAGCAAGGCTCAGAAGTGCCCACACACTCAGCCCTTAACCCCAGTGTACAGAAAGTGTCAAAACGTGTTTTTCAGCAGAAATAAACATGTTTCTGCAAGTTTGGTCAACCCCATGTTAGTTATGGGGCAGTAACATCACTCTTTTCAAAACATGTTTTTCAGCCCGAAATAAGCGCGTTTTTTCAGACAACTGAATCTCCTTGTAACAGCAAGGCTCAGAAGAGCCCACACACTCAGCCCTTAACCCCAGTGTACAGAAAGTGTCAAAACGTGTTTTTCAGCAGAAATAAACATGTTTCTGCAAGTTTGGTCAACCCCATGTAAGTTATGGGGCAGTAACATTACACTTTTCAAAACGTGTTTTTCAGCCCGAAATAAACGCGTTTTTTCAGACAACTGAATCTCCTTGTAACAGCAAGGCTCAGAAGAGCCCACACACTCAGCCCTTAACCCCAGTGTGCAGAAAGTGTCAAAACGTGTTTTTCAGCAGAAATAAACATGTTTCTGCAAGTTTGGTCAACCCCATGTAAGTTATGGGGTAGTAACATCACACTTTTCAAAACGTGTTTTTCAGCCCGAAATAAACGCGTTTATTCAGACAACTGAATCTCCTTGTAACAGCAAGGCTCAGAAGTGCCCACACACTCAGCCCTTAACCCCAGTGTGCAGAAAGGGTCAAAATGTGTTTTTCAGCAGAAATAAACATGTTTCTGCAAGTTTGGTCAACCCCATGTAAGTTATGGGGCAGTAACATTACACTTTTCAAAACGTGTTTTTCAGCCCGAAATAAACGCGTTTTTTCAGACAACTGAATCTCCTTGTAACAGCAAGGCTCAGAAGAGCCCACACACTCAGCCCTTAACCCCAGTGTGCAGAAAGTGTCAAAACGTGTTTTTCAGCAGAAATAAACATGTTTCTGCAAGTTTGGTCAACCCCATGTAAGTTATGGGGTAGTAACATCACACTTTTCAAAACGTGTTTTTCAGCCCGAAATAAACGCGTTTTTTCATACAACTGAATCTCCTTGTAACAGCAAGGCTCAGAAGTGCCCACACACTCAGCCCTTAACCCCAGTGTGCAGAAAGGGTCAAAATGTGTTTTTCAGCAGAAATAAACATGTTTCTGCAAGTTTGGTCAACCCCATGTAAGTTATGGGGTAGTAACATCACACTTTTCAAAACGTGTTTTTCAGGCCGAAATAAGCGCGTTTTTTCAGACAACTGAATCTCCTTGTAACAGCAAGGCTCAGAAGAGCCCACACACTCAGCCCTTAACCCCAGTGTGCAGAAAGTGTCAAAACATGTTTTTCAGCAGAAATAAACATGTTTCTGCAAGTTTGGTCAACCCCATGTAAGTTATGGGGTAGTAACATCACACTTTTCAAAACGTGTTTTTCAGCCCGAAATAAACGCGTTTTTTCAGACAACTGAATCTCCTTGTAACAGCAAGGCTCAGAAGAGCCCACACACTCAGCCCTTAACCCCAGTGTACAGAAAGTGTCAAAACGTGTTTTTCAGCAGAAATAAACATGTTTCTGCAAGTTTGGTCAACCCCATGTAAGTTATGGGGCAGTAACATTACACTTTTCAAAACGTGTTTTTCAGCCCGAAATAAACGCGTTTTTTCAGACAACTGAATCTCCTTGTAACAGCAAGGCTCAGAAGAGCCCACACACTCAGCCCTTAACCCCAGTGTACAGAAAGTGCCAAAACGTGTTTTTCAGCAGAAATAAACATGTTTCTGCAAGTTTGGTCAACCCCATGTAAGTTATGGGGCAGTAACATCACATTTTCAAAACGTGTTTTTCAGCCCGAAATAAACGCGTTTTTTCAGACAACTGAATCTCCTTGTAACAGCAAGGCTCAGAAGAGCCCACACACTCAGCCCTTAACCCCAGTGTGCAGAAAGTGTCAAAACGTGTTTTTCAGCAGAAATAAACATGTTTCTGCAAGTTTGGTCAACCCCATGTAAGTTATGGGGTAGTAACATCACACTTTTCAAAACGTGTTTTTCAGCCCGAAATAAACGCGTTTTTTCAGACAACTGAATCTCCTTGTAACAGCAAGGCTCAGAAGTGCCCACACACTCAGCCCTTAACCCCAGTGTGCAGAAAGGGTCAAAATGTGTTTTTCAGCAGAAATAAACATGTTTCTGCAAGTTTGGTCAACCCCATGTAAGTTATGGGGCAGTAACATTACACTTTTCAAAACGTGTTTTTCAGCCCGAAATAAACGCGTTTTTTCAGACAACTGAATCTCCTTGTAACAGCAAGGCTCAGAAGAGCCCACACACTCAGCCCTTAACCCCAGTGTGCAGAAAGTGTCAAAACGTGTTTTTCAGCAGAAATAAACATGTTTCTGCAAGTTTGGTCAACCCCATGTAAGTTATGGGGTAGTAACATCACACTTTTCAAAACGTGTTTTTCAGCCCGAAATAAACGCGTTTTTTCATACAACTGAATCTCCTTGTAACAGCAAGGCTCAGAAGTGCCCACACACTCAGCCCTTAACCCCAGTGTGCAGAAAGGGTCAAAATGTGTTTTTCAGCAGAAATAAACATGTTTCTGCAAGTTTGGTCAACCCCATGTAAGTTATGGGGTAGTAACATCACACTTTTCAAAACGTGTTTTTCAGCCCGAAATAAGCGCGTTTTTTCAGACAACTGAATCTCCTTGTAACAGCAAGGCTCAGAAGAGCCCACACACTCAGCCCTTAACCCCAGTGTGCAGAAAGTGTCAAAACATGTTTTTCAGCAGAAATAAACATGTTTCTGCAAGTTTGGTCAACCCCATGTAAGTTATGGGGTAGTAACATCACACTTTTCAAAACGTGTTTTTCAGCCCGAAATAAACGCGTTTTTTCAGACAACTGAATCTCCTTGTAACAGCAAGGCTCAGAAGAGCCCACACACTCAGCCCTTAACCCCAGTGTACAGAAAGTGTCAAAACGTGTTTTTCAGCAGAAATAAACATGTTTCTGCAAGTTTGGTCAACCCCATGTAAGTTATGGGGCAGTAACATTACACTTTTCAAAACGTGTTTTTCAGCCCGAAATAAACGCGTTTTTTCAGACAACTGAATCTCCTTGTAACAGCAAGGCTCAGAAGAGCCCACACACTCAGCCCTTAACCCCAGTGTACAGAAAGTGCCAAAACGTGTTTTTCAGCAGAAATAAACATGTTTCTGCAAGTTTGGTCAACCCCATGTAAGTTATGGGGCAGTAACATCACATTTTCAAAACGTGTTTTTCAGCCCGAAATAAACGCGTTTTTTCAGACAACTGAATCTCCTTGTAACAGCAAGGCTCAGAAGTGCCCACACACTCAGCCCTTAACCCCAGTGTGCAGAAAGGGTCAAAATGTGTTTTTCAGCAGAAATAAACATGTTTCTGCAAGTTTGGTCAACCCCATGTAAGTTATGGGGCATTAACATCACACTTTTCAAAACGTGTTTTTCAGCCCGAAATAAGCGCGTTTTTTCAGACAACTGAATCTCCTTGTAACAGCAAGGCTCAGAAGAGCCCACACACTCAGCCCTTAACCCCAGTGTACAGAAAGTGTCAAAACGTGTTTTTCAGCAGAAATAAACATGTTTCTGCAAGTTTGGTCAACCCCATGTTAGTTATGGGGCAGTAACATCACTCTTTTCAAAACATGTTTTTCAGCCCGAAATAAGCGCGTTTTTTCAGACAACTGAATCTCCTTGTAACAGCAAGGCTCAGAAGAGCCCACACACTCAGCCCTTAACCCCAGTGTACAGAAAGTGTCAAAACGTGTTTTTCAGCAGAAATAAACATGTTTCTGCAAGTTTGGTCAACCCCATGTAAGTTATGGGGCAGTAACATTACACTTTTCAAAACGTGTTTTTCAGCCCGAAATAAACGCGTTTTTTCAGACAACTGAATCTCCTTGTAACAGCAAGGCTCAGAAGAGCCCACACACTCAGCCCTTAACCCCAGTGTGCAGAAAGTGTCAAAACGTGTTTTTCAGCAGAAATAAACATGTTTCTGCAAGTTTGGTCAACCCCATGTAAGTTATGGGGTAGTAACATCACACTTTTCAAAACGTGTTTTTCAGCCCGAAATAAACGCGTTTTTTCAGACAACTGAATCTCCTTGTAACAGCAAGGCTCAGAAGAGCCCACACACTCAGCCCTTAACCCCAGTGTACAGAAAGTGCCAAAACGTGTTTTTCAGCAGAAATAAACATGTTTCTGCAAGTTTGGTCAACCCCATGTAAGTTATGGGGCAGTAACATCACATTTTCAAAACGTGTTTTTCAGCCCGAAATAAACGCGTTTTTTCAGACAACTGAATCTCCTTGTAACAGCAAGGCTCAGAAGTGCCCACACACTCAGCCCTTAACCCCAGTGTGCAGAAAGGGTCAAAATGTGTTTTTCAGCAGAAATAAACATGTTTCTGCAAGTTTGGTCAACCCCATGTAAGTTATGGGGCATTAACATCACACTTTTCAAAACGTGTTTTTCAGCCCGAAATAAGCGCGTTTTTTCAGACAACTGAATCTCCTTGTAACAGCAAGGCTCAGAAGAGCCCACACACTCAGCCCTTAACCCCAGTGTACAGAAAGTGTCAAAACGTGTTTTTCAGCAGAAATAAACATGTTTCTGCAAGTTTGGTCAACCCCATGTTAGTTATGGGGCAGTAACATCACTCTTTTCAAAACATGTTTTTCAGCCCGAAATAAGCGCGTTTTTTCAGACAACTGAATCTCCTTGTAACAGCAAGGCTCAGAAGAGCCCACACACTCAGCCCTTAACCCCAGTGTACAGAAAGTGTCAAAACGTGTTTTTCAGCAGAAATAAACATGTTTCTGCAAGTTTGGTCAACCCCATGTAAGTTATGGGGCAGTAACATTACACTTTTCAAAACGTGTTTTTCAGCCCGAAATAAACGCGTTTTTTCAGACAACTGAATCTCCTTGTAACAGCAAGGCTCAGAAGAGCCCACACACTCAGCCCTTAACCCCAGTGTGCAGAAAGTGTCAAAACGTGTTTTTCAGCAGAAATAAACATGTTTCTGCAAGTTTGGTCAACCCCATGTAAGTTATGGGGTAGTAACATCACACTTTTCAAAACGTGTTTTTCAGCCCGAAATAAACGCGTTTTTTCAGACAACTGAATCTCCTTGTAACAGCAAGGCTCAGAAGTGCCCACACACTCAGCCCTTAACCCCAGTGTGCAGAAAGGGTCAAAATGTGTTTTTCAGCAGAAATAAACATGTTTCTGCAAGTTTGGTCAACCCCATGTAAGTTATGGGGCATTAACATCACACTTTTCAAAACGTGTTTTTCAGCCCGAAATAAGCGCGTTTTTTCAGACAACTGAATCTCCTTGTAACAGCAAGGCTCAGAAGAGCCCACACACTCAGCCCTTAACCCCAGTGTACAGAAAGTGTCAAAACGTGTTTTTCAGCAGAAATAAACATGTTTCTGCAAGTTTGGTCAACCCCATGTTAGTTATGGGGCAGTAACATCACTCTTTTCAAAACGTGTTTTTCAGCCCGAAATAAGCGCGTTTTTTCAGACAACTGAATCTCCTTGTAACAGCAAGGCTCAGAAGAGCCCACACACTCAGCCCTTAACCCCAGTGTACAGAAAGTGTCAAAACGTGTTTTTCAGCAGAAATAAACATGTTTCTGCAAGTTTGGTCAACCCCATGTAAGTTATGGGGCAGTAACATTACACTTTTCAAAACGTGTTTTTCAGCCCGAAATAAACGCGTTTTTTCAGACAACTGAATCTCCTTGTAACAGCAAGGCTCAGAAGAGCCCACACACTCAGCCCTTAACCCCAGTGTGCAGAAAGTGTCAAAACGTGTTTTTCAGCAGAAATAAACATGTTTCTGCAAGTTTGGTCAACCCCATGTAAGTTATGGGGTAGTAACATCACACTTTTCAAAACGTGTTTTTCAGCCCGAAATAAACGCGTTTTTTCAGACAACTGAATCTCCTTGTAACAGCAAGGCTCAGAAGTGCCCACACACTCAGCCCTTAACCCCAGTGTGCAGAAAGGGTCAAAATGTGTTTTTCAGCAGAAATAAACATGTTTCTGCAAGTTTGGTCAACCCCATGTAAGTTATGGGGTAGTAACATCACACTTTTCAAAACGTGTTTTTCAGCCCGAAATAAGCGCGTTTTTTCAGACAACTGAATCTCCTTGTAACAGCAAGGCTCAGAAGAGCCCACACACTCAGCCCTTAACCCCAGTGTGCAGAAAGTGTCAAAACATGTTTTTCAGCAGAAATAAACATGTTTCTGCAAGTTTGGTCAACCCCATGTAAGTTATGGGGTAGTAACATCACATTTTCAAAACGTGTTTTTCAGCCCGAAATAAACGCGTTTTTTCAGACAACTGAATCTCCTTGTAACAGCAAGGCTCAGAAGTGCCCACACACTCAGCCCTTAACCCCAGTGTGCAGAAAGGGTCAAAATGTGTTTTTCAGCAGAAATAAACATGTTTCTGCAAGTTTGGTCAACCCCATGTAAGTTATGGGGCATTAACATCACACTTTTCAAAACGTGTTTTTCAGCCCGAAATAAGCGCGTTTTTTCAGACAACTGAATCTCCTTGTAACAGCAAGGCTCAGAAGAGCCCACACACTCAGCCCTTAACCCCAGTGTACAGAAAGTGCCAAAACGTGTTTTTCAGCAGAAATAAACATGTTTCTGCAAGTTTGGTCAACCCCATGTAAGTTATGGGGCAGTAACATCACATTTTCAAAACGTGTTTTTCAGCCCGAAATAAACGCGTTTTTTCAGACAACTGAATCTCCTTGTAACAGCAAGGCTCAGAAGTGCCCACACACTCAGCCCTTAACCCCAGTGTGCAGAAAGGGTCAAAATGTGTTTTTCAGCAGAAATAAACATGTTTCTGCAAGTTTGGTCAACCCCATGTAAGTTATGGGGCAGTAACATTACACTTTTCAAAACGTGTTTTTCAGCCCGAAATAAACGCGTTTTTTCAGACAACTGAATCTCCTTGTAACAGCAAGGCTCAGAAGAGCCCACACACTCAGCCCTTAACCCCAGTGTGCAGAAAGTGTCAAAACGTGTTTTTCAGCAGAAATAAACATGTTTCTGCAAGTTTGGTCAACCCCATGTAAGTTATGGGGTAGTAACATCACACTTTTCAAAACGTGTTTTTCAGCCCGAAATAAACGCGTTTTTTCAGACAACTGAATCTCCTTGTAACAGCAAGGCTCAGAAGTGCCCACACACTCAGCCCTTAACCCCAGTGTGCAGAAAGGGTCAAAATGTGTTTTTCAGCAGAAATAAACATGTTTCTGCAAGTTTGGTCAACCCCATGTAAGTTATGGGGTAGTAACATCACACTTTTCAAAACGTGTTTTTCAGCCCGAAATAAGCGCGTTTTTTCAGACAACTGAATCTCCTTGTAACAGCAAGGCTCAGAAGAGCCCACACACTCAGCCCTTAACCCCAGTGTGCAGAAAGTGTCAAAACATGTTTTTCAGCAGAAATAAACATGTTTCTGCAAGTTTGGTCAACCCCATGTAAGTTATGGGGTAGTAACATCACACTTTTCAAAACGTGTTTTTCACCCCGAAATAAACGCGTTTTTTCAGACAACTGAATCTCCTTGTAACAGCAAGGCTCAGAAGAGCCCACACACTCAGCCCTTAACCCCAGTGTACAGAAAGTGTCAAAACGTGTTTTTCAGCAGAAATAAACATGTTTCTGCAAGTTTGGTCAACCCCATGTAAGTTATGGGGCAGTAACATTACACTTTTCAAAACGTGTTTTTCAGCCCGAAATAAACGCGTTTTTTCAGACAACTGAATCTCCTTGTAACAGCAAGGCTCAGAAGAGCCCACACACTCAGCCCTTAACCCCAGTGTACAGAAAGTGCCAAAACGTGTTTTTCAGCAGAAATAAACATGTTTCTGCAAGTTTGGTCAACCCCATGTAAGTTATGGGGCAGTAACATCACATTTTCAAAACGTGTTTTTCAGCCCGAAATAAACGCGTTTTTTCAGACAACTGAATCTCCTTGTAACAGCAAGGCTCAGAAGTGCCCACACACTCAGCCCTTAACCCCAGTGTACAGAAAGTGTCAAAACGTGTTTTTCAGCAGAAATAAACATGTTTCTGCAAGTTTGGTCAACCCCATGTTAGTTATGGGGCAGTAACATCACTCTTTTCAAAACATGTTTTTCAGCCCGAAATAAGCGCGTTTTTTCAGACAACTGAATCTCCTTGTAACAGCAAGGCTCAGAAGAGCCCACACACTCAGCCCTTAACCCCAGTGTACAGAAAGTGTCAAAACGTGTTTTTCAGCAGAAATAAACATGTTTCTGCAAGTTTGGTCAACCCCATGTAAGTTATGGGGCAGTAACATTACACTTTTCAAAACGTGTTTTTCAGCCCGAAATAAACGCGTTTTTTCAGACAACTGAATCTCCTTGTAACAGCAAGGCTCAGAAGAGCCCACACACTCAGCCCTTAACCCCAGTGTGCAGAAAGTGTCAAAACGTGTTTTTCAGCAGAAATAAACATGTTTCTGCAAGTTTGGTCAACCCCATGTAAGTTATGGGGTAGTAACATCACACTTTTCAAAACGTGTTTTTCAGCCCGAAATAAGCGCGTTTTTTCAGACAACTGAATCTCCTTGTAACAGCAAGGCTCAGAAGAGCCCACACACTCAGCCCTTAACCCCAGTGTGCAGAAAGTGTCAAAACATGTTTTTCAGCAGAAATAAACATGTTTCTGCAAGTTTGGTCAACCCCATGTAAGTTATGGGGTAGTAACATCACACTTTTCAAAACGTGTTTTTCAGCCCGAAATAAACGCGTTTTTTCAGACAACTGAATCTCCTTGTAACAGCAAGGCTCAGAAGAGCCCACACACTCAGCCCTTAACCCCAGTGTACAGAAAGTGTCAAAACGTGTTTTTCAGCAGAAATAAACATGTTTCTGCAAGTTTGGTCAACCCCATGTAAGTTATGGGGCAGTAACATTACACTTTTCAAAACGTGTTTTTCAGCCCGAAATAAACGCGTTTTTTCAGACAACTGAATCTCCTTGTAACAGCAAGGCTCAGAAGAGCCCACACACTCAGCCCTTAACCCCAGTGTACAGAAAGTGCCAAAACGTGTTTTTCAGCAGAAATAAACATGTTTCTGCAAGTTTGGTCAACCCCATGTAAGTTATGGGGCAGTAACATCACATTTTCAAAACGTGTTTTTCAGCCCGAAATAAACGCGTTTTTTCAGACAACTGAATCTCCTTGTAACAGCAAGGCTCAGAAGTGCCCACACACTCAGCCCTTAACCCCAGTGTGCAGAAAGGGTCAAAATGTGTTTTTCAGCAGAAATAAACATGTTTCTGCAAGTTTGGTCAACCCCATGTAAGTTATGGGGCATTAACATCACACTTTTCAAAACGTGTTTTTCAGCCCGAAATAAGCGCGTTTTTTCAGACAACTGAATCTCCTTGTAACAGCAAGGCTCAGAAGAGCCCACACACTCAGCCCTTAACCCCAGTGTACAGAAAGTGTCAAAACGTGTTTTTCAGCAGAAATAAACATGTTTCTGCAAGTTTGGTCAACCCCATGTTAGTTATGGGGCAGTAACATCACTCTTTTCAAAACATGTTTTTCAGCCCGAAATAAGCGCGTTTTTTCAGACAACTGAATCTCCTTGTAACAGCAAGGCTCAGAAGAGCCCACACACTCAGCCCTTAACCCCAGTGTACAGAAAGTGTCAAAACGTGTTTTTCAGCAGAAATAAACATGTTTCTGCAAGTTTGGTCAACCCCATGTAAGTTATGGGGCAGTAACATTACACTTTTCAAAACGTGTTTTTCAGCCCGAAATAAACGCGTTTTTTCAGACAACTGAATCTCCTTGTAACAGCAAGGCTCAGAAGAGCCCACACACTCAGCCCTTAACCCCAGTGTGCAGAAAGTGTCAAAACGTGTTTTTCAGCAGAAATAAACATGTTTCTGCAAGTTTGGTCAACCCCATGTAAGTTATGGGGTAGTAACATCACACTTTTCAAAACGTGTTTTTCAGCCCGAAATAAACGCGTTTTTTCAGACAACTGAATCTCCTTGTAACAGCAAGGCTCAGAAGAGCCCACACACTCAGCCCTTAACCCCAGTGTACAGAAAGTGCCAAAACGTGTTTTTCAGCAGAAATAAACATGTTTCTGCAAGTTTGGTCAACCCCATGTAAGTTATGGGGCAGTAACATCACATTTTCAAAACGTGTTTTTCAGCCCGAAATAAACGCGTTTTTTCAGACAACTGAATCTCCTTGTAACAGCAAGGCTCAGAAGTGCCCACACACTCAGCCCTTAACCCCAGTGTGCAGAAAGGGTCAAAATGTGTTTTTCAGCAGAAATAAACATGTTTCTGCAAGTTTGGTCAACCCCATGTAAGTTATGGGGCATTAACATCACACTTTTCAAAACGTGTTTTTCAGCCCGAAATAAGCGCGTTTTTTCAGACAACTGAATCTCCTTGTAACAGCAAGGCTCAGAAGAGCCCACACACTCAGCCCTTAACCCCAGTGTACAGAAAGTGTCAAAACGTGTTTTTCAGCAGAAATAAACATGTTTCTGCAAGTTTGGTCAACCCCATGTTAGTTATGGGGCAGTAACATCACTCTTTTCAAAACATGTTTTTCAGCCCGAAATAAGCGCGTTTTTTCAGACAACTGAATCTCCTTGTAACAGCAAGGCTCAGAAGAGCCCACACACTCAGCCCTTAACCCCAGTGTACAGAAAGTGTCAAAACGTGTTTTTCAGCAGAAATAAACATGTTTCTGCAAGTTTGGTCAACCCCATGTAAGTTATGGGGCAGTAACATTACACTTTTCAAAACGTGTTTTTCAGCCCGAAATAAACGCGTTTTTTCAGACAACTGAATCTCCTTGTAACAGCAAGGCTCAGAAGAGCCCACACACTCAGCCCTTAACCCCAGTGTGCAGAAAGTGTCAAAACGTGTTTTTCAGCAGAAATAAACATGTTTCTGCAAGTTTGGTCAACCCCATGTAAGTTATGGGGTAGTAACATCACACTTTTCAAAACGTGTTTTTCAGCCCGAAATAAACGCGTTTTTTCAGACAACTGAATCTCCTTGTAACAGCAAGGCTCAGAAGTGCCCACACACTCAGCCCTTAACCCCAGTGTGCAGAAAGGGTCAAAATGTGTTTTTCAGCAGAAATAAACATGTTTCTGCAAGTTTGGTCAACCCCATGTAAGTTATGGGGTAGTAACATCACACTTTTCAAAACGTGTTTTTCAGCCCGAAATAAACGCGTTTTTTCAGACAACTGAATCTCCTTGTAACAGCAAGGCTCAGAAGAGCCCACACACTCAGCCCTTAACCCCAGTGTACAGAAAGTGTCAAAACGTGTTTTTCAGCAGAAATAAACATGTTTCTGCAAGTTTGGTCAACCCCATGTAAGTTATGGGGCAGTAACATTACACTTTTCAAAACGTGTTTTTCAGCCCGAAATAAACGCGTTATTTCAGACAACTGAATCTCCTTGTAACAGCAAGGCTCAGAAGAGCCCACACACTCAGCCCTTAACCCCAGTGTACAGAAAGTGCCAAAACGTGTTTTTCAGCAGAAATAAACATGTTTCTGCAAGTTTGGTCAACCCCATGTAAGTTATGGGGCAGTAACATCACATTTTCAAAACGTGTTTTTCAGCCCGAAATAAACGCGTTTTTTTCAGACAACTGAATCTCCTTGTAACAGCAAGGCTCAGAAGTGCCCACACACTCAGCCCTTAACCCCAGTGTGCAGAAAGGGTCAAAATGTGTTTTTCAGCAGAAATAAACATGTTTCTGCAAGTTTGGTCAACCCCATGTAAGTTATGGGGCATTAACATCACACTTTTCAAAACGTGTTTTTCAGCCCGAAATAAGCGCGTTTTTTCAGACAACTGAATCTCCTTGTAACAGCAAGGCTCAGAAGAGCCCACACACTCAGCCCTTAACCCCCAGTGTACAGAAAGTGTCAAAACGTGTTTTTCAGCAGAAATAAACATGTTTCTGCAAGTTTGGTCAACCCCATGTAAGTTATGGGGCAGTAACATCACACTTTTCAAAACGTGTTTTTCAGCCCGAAATAAACGCGTTTTTTCAGACAACTGAATCTCCTTGTAACAGCAAGGCTCAGAAGAGCCCACACACTCAGCCCTTAACCCCAGTGTGCAGAAAGTGTCAAAACGTGTTTTTCAGCAGAAATAAACATGTTTCTGCAAGTTTGGTCAACCCCATGTAAGTTATGGGGTAGTAACATCACACTTTTCAAAAACGTGTTTTTCAGCCCGAAATAAACGCGTTTTTTCAGACAACTGAATCTCCTTGTAACAGCAAGGCTCAGAAGTGCCCACACACTCAGCCCTTAACCCCAGTGTGCAGAAAGGGTCAAAATGTGTTTTTCAGCAGAAATAAACATGTTTCTGCAAGTTTGGTCAACCCCATGTAAGTTATGGGGTAGTAACATCACACTTTTCAAAACATGTTTTTCAGCCCGAAATAAGCGCGTTTTTTCAGACAACTGAATCTCCTTGTAACAGCAAGGCTCAGAAGAGCCCACACACTCAGCCCTTAACCCCAGGTGTGCAGAAAGTGTCAAAACGTGTTTTTCAGCAGAAATAAACATGTTTCTGCAAGTTTGGTCAACCCCATGTAAGTTATGGGGTAGTAACATCACACTTTTCAAAACGTGTTTTTCAGCCCGAAATAAACGCGTTTTTTCAGACAACTGAAACTCCTTGTAACAGCAAGGCTCAGAAGAGCCCACACACTCAGCCCTTAACCCCAGTGTACAGAAAGTGTCAAAACGTGTTTTTCAGCAGAAATAAACATGTTTCTGCAAGTTTGGTCAACCCCATGTAAGTTATGGGGCAATAACATCACACTTTCAAAACGTGTTTTTCAGCCCGAAATAAACGCGTTTTTTCAGACAACTGAATCTCCTTGTAACAGCAAGGCTCAGAAGTGCCCACACACTCAGCCCTTAACCCCAGTGTGCAGAAAGTGTCAAAACGTGTTTTTCAGCAGAAATAAACATGTTTCTGCAAGTTTGGTCAACCCCATGTTAGTTATGGGGCAGTAACATCACTCTTTTCAAAACGTGTTTTTCAGCCCGAAATAAGCGCGTTTTTTCAGACAACTGAATCTCCTTGTAACAGCAAGGCTCAGAAGAGCCCACACACTCAGCCCTTAACCCCAGTGTACAGAAAGTGTCAAAACGTGTTTTTCAGCAGAAATAAACATGTTTCTGCAAGTTTGGTCAACCCCATGTAAGTTATGGGGCAGTAACATTACACTTTTCAAAACGTGTTTTTCAGCCCGAAATAAACGCGTTTTTTCAGACAACTGAATCTCCTTGTAACAGCAAGGCTCAGAAGAGCCCACACACTCAGCCCTTAACCCCAGTGTGCAGAAAGTGTCAAAACGTGTTTTTCAGCAGAAATAAACATGTTTCTGCAAGTTTGGTCAACCCCATGTAAGTTATGGGGCAGTAACATTACACTTTTCAAAACGTGTTTTTCAGCCCGAAATAAACGCGTTTTTTCAGACAACTGAATCTCCTTGTAACAGCAAGGCTCAGAAGAGCCCACACACTCAGCCCTTAACCCCAGTGTGCAGAAAGTGTCAAAACGTGTTTTTCAGCAGAAATAAACATGTTTCTGCAAGTTTGGTCAACCCCATGTAAGTTATGGGGCAGTAACATCACATTTTCAAAACGTGTTTTTCAGCCCGAAATAAACGCGTTTTTTCAGACAACTGAATCTCCTTGTAACAGCAAGGCTCAGAAGTGCCCACACACTCAGCCCTTAACCCCAGTGTGCAGAAAGGGTCAAAATGTGTTTTTCAGCAGAAATAAACATGTTTCTGCAAGTTTGGTCAACCCCATGTAAGTTATGGGGTAGTAACATCACACTTTTCAAAACGTGTTTTTCAGCCCGAAATAAGCGCGTTTTTTCAGACAACTGAATCTCCTTGTAACAGCAAGGCTCAGAAGTGCCCACACACTCAGCCCTTAACCCCAGTGTGCAGAAAGGGTCAAAATGTGTTTTTCAGCAGAAATAAACATGTTTCTGCAAGTTTGGTCAACCCCATGTAAGTTATGGGGTAGTAACATCACACTTTTCAAAACGTGTTTTTCAGCCCGAAATAAGCGCGTTTTTTCAGACAACTGAATCTCCTTGTAACAGCAAGGCTCAGAAGAGCCCACACACTCAGCCCTTAACCCCAGTGTGCAGAAAGTGTCAAAACGTGTTTTTCAGCAGAAATAAACATGTTTCTGCAAGTTTGGTCAACCCCATGTAAGTTATGGGGTAGTAACATCACACTTTTCAAAACGTGTTTTTCAGCCCGAAATAAACGCGTTTTTTCAGACAACTGAATCTCCTTGTAACAGCAAGGCTCAGAAGAGCCCACACACTCAGCCCTTAACCCCAGTGTACAGAAAGTGTCAAAACGTGTTTTTCAGCAGAAATAAACATGTTTCTGCAAGTTTGGTCAACCCCATGTAAGTTATGGGGCAGTAACATTACACTTTTCAAAACGTGTTTTTCAGCCCGAAATAAACGCGTTATTTCAGACAACTGAATCTCCTTGTAACAGCAAGGCTCAGAAGAGCCCACACACTCAGCCCTTAACCCCAGTGTACAGAAAGTGCCAAAACGTGTTTTTCAGCAGAAATAAACATGTTTCTGCAAGTTTGGTCAACCCCATGTAAGTTATGGGGCAGTAACATCACATTTTCAAAACGTGTTTTTCAGCCCGAAAATAAACGCGTTTTTTCAGACAACTGAATCTCCTTGTAACAGCAAGGCTCAGAAGTGCCCACACACTCAGCCCTTAACCCCAGTGTGCAGAAAGGGTCAAAATGTGTTTTTCAGCAGAAATAAACATGTTTCTGCAAGTTTGGTCAACCCCATGTAAGTTATGGGGCATTAACATCACACTTTTCAAAACGTGTTTTTCAGCCCGAAATAAGCGCGTTTTTTCAGACAACTGAATCTCCTTGTAACAGCAAGGCTCAGAAGAGCCCACACACTCAGCCCTTAACCCCAGTGTACAGAAAGTGTCAAAACGTGTTTTTCAGCAGAAATAAACATGTTTCTGCAAGTTTGGTCAACCCCATGTAAGTTATGGGGCAGTAACATCACACTTTTCAAAACGTGTTTTTCAGCCCGAAATAAACGCGTTTTTTCAGACAACTGAATCTCCTTGTAACAGCAAGGCTCAGAAGTGCCCACACACTCAGCCCTTAACCCCAGTGTGCAGAAAGGGTCAAAATGTGTTTTTCAGCAGAAATAAACATGTTTCTGCAAGTTTGGTCAACCCCATGTAAGTTATGGGGTAGTAACATCACACTTTTCAAAACATGTTTTTCAGCCCGAAATAAGCGCGTTTTTTCAGACAACTGAATCTCCTTGTAACAGCAAGGCTCAGAAGAGCCCACACACTCAGCCCTTAACCCCAGTGTGCAGAAAGGGTCAAAATGTGTTTTTCAGCAGAAATAAACATGTTTCTGCAAGTTTGGTCAACCCCATGTAAGTTATGGGGTAGTAACATCACACTTTTCAAAACATGTTTTTCAGCCCGAAATAAGCGCGTTTTTTCAGACAACTGAATCTCCTTGTAACAGCAAGGCTCAGAAGAGCCCACACACTCAGCCCTTAACCCCAGTGTGCAGAAAGTGTCAAAACGTGTTTTTCAGCAGAAATAAACATGTTTCTGCAAGTTTGGTCAACCCCATGTAAGTTATGGGGTAGTAACATCACACTTTTCAAAACGTGTTTTTCAGCCCGAAATAAACGCGTTTTTTCAGACAACTGAATCTCCTTGTAACAGCAAGGCTCAGAAGAGCCCACACACAGCCCTTAACCCCAGTGTACAGAAAGTGTCAAAACGTGTTTTTCAGCAGAAATAAACATGTTTCTGCAAGTTTGGTCAACCCCATGTAAGTTATGGGGCAGTAACATCACACTTTCAAAACGTGTTTTTCAGCCCGAAATAAACGCGTTTTTTCAGACAACTGAATCTCCTTGTAACAGCAAGGCTCAGAAGTGCCCACACACTCAGCCCTTAACCCCAGTGTGCAGAAAGTGTCAAAACGTGTTTTTCAGCAGAAATAAACATGTTTCTGCAAGTTTGGTCAACCCCATGTTAGTTATGGGGCAGTAACATCACTCTTTTCAAAACGTGTTTTTCAGCCCGAAATAAGCGCGTTTTTTCAGACAACTGAATCTCCTTGTAACAGCAAGGCTCAGAAGAGCCCACACACTCAGCCCTTAACCCCAGTGTACAGAAAGTGTCAAAACGTGTTTTTCAGCAGAAATAAACATGTTTCTGCAAGTTTGGTCAACCCCATGTAAGTTATGGGGCAGTAACATTACACTTTTCAAAACGTGTTTTTCAGCCCGAAATAAACGCGTTTTTTCAGACAACTGAATCTCCTTGTAACAGCAAGGCTCAGAAGAGCCCACACACTCAGCCCTTAACCCCCAGTGTGCAGAAAGTGTCAAAACGTGTTTTTCAGCAGAAATAAACATGTTTCTGCAAGTTTGGTCAACCCCATGTAAGTTATGGGGTAGTAACATCACACTTTTCAAAACGTGTTTTTCAGCCCGAAATAAACGCGTTTTTTCAGACAACTGAATCTCCTTGTAACAGCAAGGCTCAGAAGTGCCCACACACTCAGCCCTTAACCCCAGTGTGCAGAAAGGGTCAAAATGTGTTTTTCAGCAGAAATAAACATGTTTCTGCAAGTTTGGTCAACCCCATGTAAGTTATGGGGTAGTAACATCACACTTTTCAAAACGTGTTTTTCAGACCGAAATAAGCGCGTTTTTTCAGACAACTGAATCTCCTTGTAACAGCAAGGCTCAGAAGAGCCACACACTCAGCCCTTAACCCCAGTGTGCAGAAAGTGTCAAAACATGTTTTTCAGCAGAAATAAACATGTTTCTGCAAGTTTGGTCAACCCCATGTAAGTTATGGGGTAGTAACATCACACTTTCAAAACGTGTTTTTCAGCCCGAAATAAACGCGTTTTTTCAGACAACTGAATCTCCTTGTAACAGCAAGGCTCAGAAGAGCCCACACACTCAGCCCTTAACCCCAGTGTACAGAAAGTGTCAAAACGTGTTTTTCAGCAGAAATAAACATGTTTCTGCAAGTTTGGTCAACCCCATGTAAGTTATGGGGCAGTAACATTACACTTTTCAAAACGTGTTTTTCAGCCCGAAATAAACGCGTTTTTTCAGACAACTGAATCTCCTTGTAACAGCAAGGCTCAGAAGAGCCCACACACTCAGCCCTTAACCCCAGTGTACAGAAAGTGCCAAAACGTGTTTTTCAGCAGAAATAAACATGTTTCTGCAAGTTTGGTCAACCCCATGTAAGTTATGGGGCAGTAACATCACATTTTCAAAACGTGTTTTTCAGCCCGAAATAAACGCGTTTTTTCAGACAACTGAATCTCCTTGTAACAGCAAGGCTCAGAAGTGCCCACACACTCAGCCCTTAACCCCAGTGTGCAGAAAGGGTCAAAATGTGTTTTTCAGCAGAAATAAACATGTTTCTGCAAGTTTGGTCAACCCCATGTAAGTTATGGGGCATTAACATCACACTTTTCAAAACGTGTTTTTCAGCCCGAAATAAGCGCGTTTTTTCAGACAACTGAATCTCCTTGTAACAGCAAGGCTCAGAAGAGCCCACACACTCAGCCCTTAACCCCAGTGTACAGAAAGTGTCAAAACGTGTTTTTCAGCAGAAATAAACATGTTTCTGCAAGTTTGGTCAACCCCATGTAAGTTATGGGGCAGTAACATCACACTTTTCAAAACGTGTTTTTCAGCCGAAATAAGCGCGTTTTTTCAGACAACTGAATCTCCTTGTAACAGCAAGGCTCAGAAGAGCCCACACACTCAGCCCTTAACCCCAGTGTACAGAAAGTGTCAAAACGTGTTTTTCAGCAGAAATAAACATGTTTCTGCAAGTTTGGTCAACCCCATGTAAGTTATGGGGCAGTAACATCACACTTTTCAAAACGTGTTTTTCAGCCCGAAATAAACGCGTTTTTTCAGACAACTGAATCTCCTTGTAACAGCAAGGCTCAGAAGTGCCCACACACTCAGCCCTTAACCCCAGTGTGCAGAAAGTGTCAAAACGTGTTTTTCAGCAGAAATAAACATGTTTCTGCAAGTTTGGTCAACCCCATGTTAGTTATGGGGCAGTAACATCACTCTTTTCAAAACGTGTTTTTCAGCCCGAAATAAGCGCGTTTTTTCAGACAACTGAATCTCCTTGTAACAGCAAGGCTCAGAAGAGCCCACACACTCAGCCCTTAACCCCAGTGTACAGAAAGTGTCAAAACGTGTTTTTCAGCAGAAATAAACATGTTTCTGCAAGTTTGGTCAACCCCATGTAAGTTATGGGGCAGTAACATTACACTTTTCAAAACGTGTTTTTCAGCCCGAAATAACGCGTTTTTTCAGACAACTGAATCTCCTTGTAACAGCAAGGCTCAGAAGAGCCCACACACTCAGCCCTTAACCCCAGTGTGCAGAAAGTGTCAAAATGTGTTTTTCAGCAGAAATAAACATGTTTCTGCAAGTTTGGTCAACCCCATGTAAGTTATGGGGCAGTAACATTACACTTTTCAAAACGTGTTTTTCAGCCCGAAATAAACGCGTTTTTTCAGACAACTGAATCTCCTTGTAACAGCAAGGCTCAGAAGAGCCCACACACTCAGCCCTTAACCCCAGTATGCAGAAAGTGTCAAAACGTGTTTTTCAGCAGAAATAAAAATGTTTCTGCAAGTTTGGTCAACCCCATGTAAGTTATGGGGTAGTAACATCACACTTTTCAAAACGTGTTTTTCAGCCCGAAATAAACGCGTTTTTCAGACAACTGAATCTCCTTGTAACAGCAAGGCTCAGAAGTGCCCACACACTCAGCCCTTAACCCCAGTGTGCAGAAAGGGTCAAAAGTGTTTTTCAGCAGAAATAAACATGTTTCTGCAAGTTTGGTCAACCCCATGTAAGTTATGGGGTAGTAACATCACACTTTTCAAAACGTGTTTTTCAGCCCGAAATAAGCGCGTTTTTTCAGACAACTGAATCTCCTTGTAACAGCAAGGCTCAGAAGAGCCCACACACTCAGCCCTTAACCCTAGTGTGCAGAAAGTGTCAAAACATGTTTTTCAGCAGAAATAAACATGTTTCTGCAAGTTTGGTCAACCCCATGTAAGTTATGGGGTAGTAACATCACACTTTTCAAAACGTGTTTTTCAGCCCGAAATAAACGCGTTTTTCAGACAACTGAATCTCCTTGTAACAGCAAGGCTCAGAAGAGCCCACACACTCAGCCCTTAACCCCAGTGTACAGAAAGTGTCAAAACGTGTTTTTCAGCAGAAATAAACATGTTTCTGCAAGTTTGGTCAACCCCATGTAAGTTATGGGGCAGTAACATTACACTTTTCAAAACGTGTTTTTCAGCCCGAAATAAACGCGTTTTTCAGACAACTGAATCTCCTTGTAACAGCAAGGCTCAGAAGAGCCCACACACTCAGCCCTTAACCCCAGTGTACAGAAAGTGTCAAAACGTGTTTTTCAGCAGAAATAAACATGTTTCTGCAAGTTTGGTCAACCCCATGTAAGTTATGGGGCAGTAACATCACATTTTCAAAACGTGTTTTTCAGCCCGAAATAAACGCGTTTTTTCAGACAACTGAATCTCCTTGTAACAGCAAGGCTCAGAAGTGCCCACACACTCAGCCCTTAACCCCAGTGTGCAGAAAGGGTCAAAATGTGTTTTTCAGCAGAAATAAACATGTTTCTGCAAGTTTGGTCAACCCCATGTAAGTTATGGGGCAGTAACATCACACTTTTCAAAACGTGTTTTTCAGCCCGAAATAAGCGCGTTTTTTCAGACAACTGAATCTCCTTGTAACAGCAAGGCTCAGAAGAGCCCACACACTCAGCCCTTAACCCCAGTGTACAGAAAGTGTCAAAACGTGTTTTTCAGCAGAAATAAACTTGTTTCTGCAAGTTTGGTCAACCCCATGTAAGTTATGGGGCAGTAACATCACACTTTTCAAAACGTGTTTTTCAGCCCGAAATAAGCGCGTTTTTCAGACAACTGAATCTCCTTGTAACAGCAAGGCTCAGAAGAGCCCACACACTCAGCCCTTAACCCCAGTGTACAGAAAGTGTCAAAACGTGTTTTTCAGCAGAAATAAACATGTTTCTGCAAGTTTGGTCAACCCCATGTAAGTTATGGGGCAGTAACATCACACTTTTCAAAACGTGTTTTTCAGCCCGAAATAAACGCGTTTTTTCAGACAACTGAATCTCCTTGTAACAGCAAGGCTCAGAAGTGCCCACACACTCAGCCCTTAACCCCAGTGTGCAGAAAGTGTCAAAACGTGTTTTTCAGCAGAAATAAACATGTTTCTGCAAGTTTGGTCAACCCCATGTTAGTTATGGGGCAGTAACATCACTCTTTTCAAAACGTGTTTTTCAGCCCGAAATAAGCGCGTTTTTTCAGACAACTGAATCTCCTTGTAACAGCAAGGCTCAGAAGAGCCCACACACTCAGCCCTTAACCCCAGTGTACAGAAAGTGTCAAAACGTGTTTTTCAGCAGAAATAAACATGTTTCTGCAAGTTTGGTCAACCCCATGTAAGTTATGGGGCAGTAACATTACACTTTTCAAAACGTGTTTTTCAGCCCGAAATAAACGCGTTTTTTCAGACAACTGAATCTCCTTGTAACAGCAAGGCTCAGAAGAGCCCACACACTCAGCCCTTAACCCCAGTGTGCAGAAAGTGTCAAAATGTGTTTTTCAGCAGAAATAAACATGTTTCTGCAAGTTTGGTCAACCCCATGTAAGTTATGGGGCAGTAACATTACACTTTTCAAAACGTGTTTTTCAGCCCGAAATAAACGCGTTTTTTCAGACAACTGAATCTCCTTGTAACAGCAAGGCTCAGAAGTGCCCACACACTCAGCCCTTAACCCCAGTGTGCAGAAAGGGTCAAAACGTGTTTTTCAGCAGAAATAAACATGTTTCTGCAAGTTTGGTCAACCCCATGTTAGTTATGGGGCAGTAACATCACTCTTTTCAAAACGTGTTTTTCAGCCCGAAATAAGCGCGTTTTTTCAGACAACTGAATCTCCTTGTAACAGCAAGGCTCAGAAGAGCCCACACACTCAGCCCTTAACCCCAGTGTACAGAAAGTGTCAAAACTTGTTTTTCAGCAGAAATAAACATGTTTCTGCAAGTTTGGTCAACCCCATGTAAGTTATGGGGCAGTAACATTACACTTTTCAAAACGTGTTTTTCAGCCCGAAATAAACGCGTTTTTTCAGACAACTGAATCTCCTTGTAACAGCAAGGCTCAGAAGAGCCCACACACTCAGCCCTTAACCCCAGTGTGCAGAAAGTGTCAAAACGTGTTTTTCAGCAGAAATAAACATGTTTCTGCAAGTTTGGTCAACCCCATGTAAGTTATGGGGTAGTAACATCACACTTTTCAAAACGTGTTTTTCAGCCCGAAATAAACGCGTTTTTTCAGACAACTGAATCTCCTTGTAACAGCAAGGCTCAGAAGTGCCCACACACTCAGCCCTTAACCCCAGTGTGCAGAAAGGGTCAAAATGTGTTTTTCAGCAGAAATAAACATGTTTCTGCAAGTTTGGTCAACCCCATGTAAGTTATGGGGTAGTAACATCACACTTTTCAAAACGTGTTTTTCAGCCCGAAATAAGCGCGTTTTTTCAGACAACTGAATCTCCTTGTAACAGCAAGGCACAGAAGAGCCCACACACTCAGCCCTTAACCCCAGTGTGCAGAAAGTGTCAAAACATGTTTTTCAGCAGAAATAAACATGTTTCTGCAAGTTTGGTCAACCCCATGTAAGTTATGGGGTAGTAACATCACACTTTTCAAAACGTGTTTTTCAGCCCGAAATAAACGCGTTTTTTCAGACAACTGAATCTCCTTGTAACAGCAAGGCTCAGAAGAGCCCACACACTCAGCCCTTAACCCCAGTGTACAGAAAGTGTCAAAACGTGTTTTTCAGCAGAAATAAACATGTTTCTGCAAGTTTGGTCAACCCCATGTAAGTTATGGGGTAGTAACATCACACTTTTCAAAACGTGTTTTTCAGCCCGAAATAAACGCGTTTTTTCAGACAACTGAATCTCCTTGTAACAGCAAGGCTCAGAAGTGCCCACACACTCAGCCCTTAACCCCAGTGTGCAGAAAGGGTCAAAATGTGTTTTTCAGCAGAAATAAACATGTTTCTGCAAGTTTGGTCAACCCCATGTAAGTTAATGGGGTAGTAACATCACACTTTTCAAAACGTGTTTTTCAGCCCGAAATAAGCGCGTTTTTTCAGACAACTGAATCTCCTTGTAACAGCAAGGCTCAGAAGAGCCCACACACTCAGCCCTTAACCCCAGTGTGCAGAAAGTGTCAAACATGTTTTTCAGCAGAAATAAACATGTTTCTGCAAGTTTGGTCAACCCCATGTAAGTTATGGGGTAGTAACATCACACTTTTCAAAACGTGTTTTTCAGCCCGAAATAAACGCGTTTTTTCAGACAACTGAATCTCCTTGTAACAGCAAGGCTCAGAAGAGCCCACACACTCAGCCCTTAACCCCAGTGTACAGAAAGTGTCAAAACGTATTTTTCAGCAGAAATAAACATGTTTCTGCAAGTTTGGTCAACCCCATGTAAGTTATGGGGCAGTAACATTACACTTTTCAAAACAGTGTTTTTCAGCCCGAAATAAACGCGTTTTTTCAGACAACTGAATCTCCTTGTAACAGCAAGGCTCAGAAGAGCCCACACACTCAGCCCTTAACCCCAGTGTACAGAAAGTGTCAAAACGTGTTTTTCAGCAGAAATAAACATGTTTCTGCAAGTTTGGTCAACCCCATGTAAGTTATGGGGCAGTAACATCACACTTTTCAAAACGTGTTTTTCAGCCCGAAATAAACGCGTTTTTTCAGACAACTGAATCTCCTTGTAACAGCAAGGCTCAGAAGAGCCCACACACTCAGCCTTAACCCCAGTGTGCAGAAAGTGTCTCAAAACGTTTTTTCAGCCCGAAATAAACGCGTTTTTTCAGACAACTGAATCTCCTTGTAACAGCAAGGCTCAGAAGTGCCCACACACTCAGCCCTTAACCCCAGTGTGCAGAAAGGGTCAAAATGTGTTTTTCAGCAGAAATAAACATGTTTCTGCAAGTTTGGTCAACCCCATGTAAGTTATGGGGTAGTAACATCACACTTTTCAAAACATGTTTTTCAGCCCGAAATAAGCGCGTTTTTTCAGACAACTGAATCTCCTTGTAACAGCAAGGCTCAGAAGAGCCCCACACACTCAGCCCTTAACCCCAGTGTGCAGAAAGTGTCAAAACGTGTTTTTCAGCAGAAATAAACATGTTTCTGCAAGTTTGGTCAACCCCATGTAAGTTATGGGGCAGTAACATCACATTTTCAAAACGTGTTTTTCAGCCCGAAATAAACGCGTTTTTTCAGACACTGAATCTCCTTGTAACAGCAAGGCTCAGAAGTGCCCACACACT